>NC_088413.1:67206257-67246257 GCF_034236695.1 Oncorhynchus nerka
ACTCTAAAAGACAATAGGAGTCTTTAGTTCTCTCCTCCCTCTCCTCCCTCTCCTCCACCTCTCTCTGTCCACTCTAAAAGACAATAGGAGTCTCTGGTTCTCTCCTCCCTCTCCTCCCTCTCATCCACCTCTCTCTGTCCACTCTAAAAGACAATAGGAGTCTCTAGTTCTCTCCTCCCTCTCCTCCCTCTCATCCATCGCTCTCTGTCCACTCTAAAAGACAATAGGAGTCTCTGGTTCTCTCCTCCCTCTCCTCCCTCTCATCCACCTCTCTCTGTCCACTCTAAAAGACAATAGGAGTCTCTAGTTCTCTCCTCCCTCTCCTCCCTCTCATCCACCTCTCTCTGTCGACTCTAAAAGACAATAGGAGTCTCTGGTTCTCTCCTCCCTCTCCTCCCTCTCATCCACCTCTCTCTGTCCACTCTAAAAGACAATAGGAGTCTCTAGTTCTCTCCTCCCTCTCCTCCCTCTCATCCATCGCTCTCTGTCCACTCTAAAAGACAATAGGAGTCTCTAGTTCTCTCCTCCCTCTCCTCCCTCTCCTCCACCTCTCTCTGTCCACTCTAAAAGACAATAGGAGTCTCTAGTTCTCTCCTCCCTCTCCTCCCTCTCATCCACCTCTCTCTGTCCACTCTAAAAGACAATAGGAGTCTTTAGTTCTCTCCTCCCTCTCCTCCCTCTCATCCACCTCTCTCTGTCCACTCTAAAAGACAATAGGAGTCTCTAGTTATCTCCTCCCTCTCCTCCACCTCTCTCTGTCCACTCTAAAAGACAATAGGAGTCTTTAGTTCTCTCCTCCCTCTCCTCCCTCTCCTCCACCTCTCTCTGTCCACTCTAAAAGACAATAGGAGTCTCTAGTTCTCTCCTCCCTCTCCTCCCTCTCCTCCACCTCTCTCTGTCCACTCTAAAAGACAATAGGAGTCTCTAGTTCTCTCCTCCCTCTCCTCCCTCTCCTCCACCTCTCTCTGTCCACTCTAAAAGACAATAGGAGTCTCTAGTTCTCTCCTCCCTCTCCTCCCTCTCCTCCACATCTCTCTGTCCACTCTAAAAGACAATAGGAGTCTATAGTTCTCTCCTCCCTCTCCTCCAGTGCTTTAGACCGCTGCACTACTCAGGAGCACAGTATCCTACAAATTCCATCTTTCATTTGTTACCCACCTTCCTTCAACCTTTCCTTTCCTTTCTTTCTCATCCCCTTTACTAGCCTTGTCATTCTCTTCTCCACCCTTCAGTGTCCAGTTTATTAGAAACACCTTGTCTTTCTCTTCTCCACCCTTCTACACTCAGTGTCCAGTTTATCAGGAACACCTTGTCTTTCTCTTCTACACCCTTCAGTGTCCAGTTCATTAGAAACACCTTGTCTTTCTCTTCTCCACCCTTCAGTGTCCAGTTTATTAGAAACACCTTGTCTTTCTCTTCTCCACCCTTCAGTGTCCAGTTTATTATGAACACCTTGTCTTTCTCTTCTCCACCCTTCAGTGTCCAGTTTATTAGAAACACCTTGTCTTTCTCTTCTCCACCCTTCAGTGTCCAGTTTATTAGGAACACCTTGTCTTTCTCTTCTCCACCCTTCAGTGTCCAGTTTATTAGAAACACCTTGTCTTTCTCTTCTCCACCCTTCTACACTCAGTGTCCAGTTTATCAGGAACACCTTGTCTTTCTCTTCTACACCCTTCAGTGTCCAGTTCATTAGAAACACCTTGTCTTTCTCTTCTCCACCCTTCAGTGTCCAGTTTATTAGGAACACCTTGTCTTTCTCTTCTCCACCCTTCAGTGTCCAGTTTATTAGGAACACCTTGTCTTTCTCTTCTCCACCCGTCAGTGTCCAGTTTATTAGAAACACCTTGTCTTTCTCTTCTCCACCCTTCTACACTCAGTGTCCAGTTTATCAGGAACACCTTGTCTTTCTCTTCTACACCCTTCAGTGTCCAGTTCATTAGAAACACCTTGTCTTTCTCTTCTCCACACTTCAGTGTCCAGTTTATTAGGAACACCTTGTCTTTCTCTTCTCCACCTTTCAGTGTCCAGTTTATTAGGAACACCTTGTCTTTCTCTTCTGCACCCTTCTACACTCAGTGTCCAGTTTATTAGGAACACCTTGTCTTTCTCTTCTCCACACTTCTGTGTCCAGTTTATCAGGAACACCTTGTCTTTCTCTTCTACACCCTTCAGTGTCCAGTTTATTAGGAACACCTTGTCTTTCTCTTCTCCACCCTTCAGTGTCCAGTTTATTAGGAACACCTTGTCTTTCTCTTCTCCACCCTTCAGTGTCCAGTTTATTAGGAACACCTTGTCTTTCTCTTCTCCACCCTTCAGTGTCCAGTTTATTAGGAACACCTTGTCTTTCTCTTCTCCAAGTGTCCAGTTTATTAGGAACACCTTGTCTTTCTCTTCTCCACCCTTCAGTGTCCAGTTTATTAGAAACACCTTGTCTTTCTCTTCTCCACCCTTCAGTGTCCAGTTTATTATGAACACCTTGTCTTTCTCTTCTCCACCCTTCTACACTCAGTGTCCAGTTTATCAGGAACACCTTGTCTTTCTCTTCTACACCCTTCAGTGTCCAGTTCATTAGAAACACCTTGTCTTTCTCTTCTCCACCCTTCAGTGTCCAGTTCATTAGAAACACCTTGTCTTTCTCTTCTCCACCCTTCTACACTCAGTGTCCAGTTTATCGGACCCCCACAGAGGTGTTGGTCAATGCGACTGCAATGCACAGTTGCTGCAGATTGGACAGCGGTACACCACTGCCACCAGCCTGTACTGTTGACACCAGGCAGAATGGGTACATGGACTCATGCTGCTTACGCCAAATCCTGACTCTGGCATCAGCATGACTCAACATGGAACGGGGTTCATTTGACCAGGAAATGTTTTTCCACTCCTCAATTGTCCAGTGTTGGTGATCACGTGCCACTGGAGCCACTTCTTGTTGTTTAGCTAATAGGAGTGGAACCCGGGGGGTACGTCTGATGCAATAGCCCATCTGTTACAAGGACAGTTGTGCACTCTGAGATGTCATTCACATTCCACCTCTCTCATCAACGAGCTGTTTTCTCCCACAGGACAGCCGCTGACTGGATGTTATTTGTTTGTCGCGTCATTCTCTGTAAACCCTAGACACTGTCGTGTATGAAAAGCCCAGGAGGCTGTTTCTGAGATGCTGGATCCGGAGTGCCTAGCATCAATGATCATACCACGCTCAGTCACTTAGGTCACCATTTTCGTGAATGGGATGATGTACCTGATAAACTGTCCGGTGATTGTATATTGCTCCTCCATTTCATAATTTCCCATTTCCTCTCTCTCACTCTTCCCTTCACTCTTTCTCTCTCTCTCTCTCTCTTTCCCTCTCTCTTTCTCTCTCCCTCTGCCCCCTTTCTCTCTCTCTCTCTCTCTCTCTCTCTCTCTCTCTCTCTCTCTCTCTTTCTCTCTCCCTCTGCCCCCTTTCGCTCTCTCTCTCACCCCTCCCCCTCCCTCCCTCCCTCCCTCCTCCCTCCCTCCCTCTCTCTCTCCAATAAGGTAGTGATAGATGCAGGATGACAGGTGGCACGACAACACCAGCTGCCAGAGCCTCCGAGTGTCGCTTCCACCAACTACAACACAAACACACACACACACACGCAAAAATTCCCACCTTCCCAATACAGCAGGTTGGGGGAGTATAGTTCCATCCTTAGCTACCCTGCCCTCTCTATGCTTGTCCCCTCAGACAGACCAGACACGTCCCTCCCATGCCCTGTTTCTCCTGTCTCCTGTGACAGAACAGACAGGTCCCTCCTCCTGTCCTCCCCCCTCTCTATGCCTGCCTCCATCTCTCTCCCTCCCCCTTTCGTCTCTCTCTCTCTCTCCCTGCCTCCTTCCAGCCAGGTTGCTATAGTGGTGTCCAGCTGGAGAGGCTGTGGTGATTACCTGCAGTTTTATTGGCTAATGGCTTGAAACATACCAATATGTCTACCACTGCCCAGAGGAGGCCGGACCCATGCTAGGGCCAACACACCCACACACGCACGCACACGCACACACACGCACGCACGCACACACACGCACACACATCTGTCCATTGGAGGATTGGCTTGTGTTAGGGCCAAGCATAATATTAAATTCAGTGAAATGCTCTTTGATGATCCACTTCCATGTCTGTCAGCCTGTTTCAATAAAAACACACATATCTATACTGCTTCATCCTCTATCTAAGATATTTATCAAATAGAAAAATGATGCTATATAAAATAAATAAAACGAGTCGAATACTAGGTATACTCATAAATACCGATGCAGTGTCACTGTCACTCAGATTCACACACTTCATTCAGAAATCATGTTTACTGATACCATCAGTCCCATTGATCTATAACCTTATTTGAGTAAATACCATAATCTAAGCATCTCATCAGAAGTGATTCAGTAAGGATGAGTGTAGGTATACATCCATCCATTAATCTCCTATCTTTATTAAAGCCACTGAAAGCTGTTTAACGACATAAAGCCTGAACCCTGACCCCTGACCCTAACCTCTAACCTCTAATCATAATCTCTGGCTTGTGTCTGACCATTGATTCCTCTTGGAACCCAAACAATCAGATCAGAAAAACTTATAGCACATTGTTTTATCGCTCAGTACATGTTGTAAACACTGGGAATATCCTATTGAAACTGGTTTATTAGCTATAAGTGGCAGGTAGCCTAGTGGTTAGAGCGTTGGGCAGGTAACAAAAGGATGCTGGATCGAATCCCCGAGCTGACAAGGTCAAAAACTACCATTCTACCCCCAAACAAGACAATTAACCCACTTTTCATTGGTAAGTTGTCATTCTAAGTAAGAATTTGCCTAGCTAAATAAAAAATAAGCAGGGAATGTGTGTTTTGCAGTATGGGGCTAGGGGCGCATTAAATAACAAAAAACAGGTCTGATCGCTAACTCCTAACCCCTAACCAGTAACCCTAAGCAGAGGGAACGTGAAAGCCAACCTTGGATGGTCCTCTTGAAGAAGGCCTTGCAGGCCTCGCAGGAGGCCACGCCGTAGTGGTAGCCCGAGGCGATGTCGCCACACACCAGGCACAGCCGCTTGGGCATGGAATTCAACATGTACTCGCACTTGATCTGTGAGTCCTCCCCAATGGTGCTGGAGCAGTCTTCGTAGCGCTTGGAGGCCCCAGCAGGGCCCAGGGGGCCGGCCCCAGGCCCGTACAGGGTGGGGGAGTCCAGGCCGTTCTGGTGGCCGTTCATGGTAGAGCTGTAGGAGCCGCTGGCGTCACTGGAGCCCCCAGGGCTGTGGTGGTTGATGCTGTCTGCCAGGGAGGCGGGGCTGGAGGGCTCTGTCTTAATGTAGGATGGGCAGCTGGACTCTAGGTGGCGCTCTTTGCTGGACATTCTGCACAGGTGCCTGGATGGAGGGAGGTAGAGGGGGAGGGAGGTAGAGATGGAGGGAGGTAGAAGAAGAGAAAGAGAGAGAGAGAGAGAGAGAGAGAGAGAGAGAGAGAGAGAGGAGGGTGGGAGGAGAGAGTGGAGAACATATTGTCATAGGTGAGTTAATCGTAATAAAAAATAAAAACATGTTAACATCTTACCAAATACTTTGCAAAATAGTTGTCTTTTTATAGTGACATCATACTAAATCTAACTACTGGATTATTCTCAGAAAAATGTCCAAATAAAACACCTATAATCTAAATAGAATGTGTATGAGAGAGACAGAGAGTGTGTGAATGTGTATGAGAGAGACAGAGAGTGTGTGTGTGTGAGAGAGACAGAGAGTGTGTGAATGTGTATGAGAGAGACAGAGAGTGTGTGAATGTGTATGAGAGAGACAGAGAGTGTGTGAATGTGTGTGAGAGAGACAGAGAGTGTGTGAATGTGTGTGAGAGAGACAGAGAGTGTGTGAATGTGTATGAGAGAGACAGAGAGTGTGTGAATGTGTATGAGAGAGACAGAGAGTGTGTGAATGTGTATGAGAGAGACAGAGAGTGTGTGAATGTGTATGAGAGAGACAGAGAGTGTGTGAATGTGTATGAGAGAGACAGAGAGTGTGTGAATGTGTATGAGAGAGACAGAGAGTGTGTGAATGTGTATGAGAGAGACAGAGAGTGTGTGAATGTGTATGAGAGAGACAGAGAGTGTGTGAATGTGTATGAGAGAGACAGAGAGTGTGTGAATGTGTATGAGAGAGACAGAGAGTGTGTGAATGTGTATGAGAGAGACAGAGAGTGTGTGAATGTGTATGAGAGAGACAGAGAGTGTGTGAATGTGTATGAGAGAGACAGAGAGTGTGTGAATGTGTATGAGAGAGACAGAGAGTGTGTATGAGAGAGACAGAGAGTGTGTGAATGTGTATGAGAGAGACAGAGAGTGTGTGAATGTGTGTGAGAGAGACAGAGAGTGTGTGAATGTGTATGAGAGAGACAGAGAGTGTGTGAATGTGTATGAGAGAGACAGAGAGTGTGTGAATGTGTATGAGAGAGACAGAGAGTGTGTGAATGTGTATGAGAGAGACAGAGAGTGTGTGAATGTGTATGAGAGAGACAGAGAGTGTGTGAATGTGTATGAGAGAGACAGACAGAGTGTGTGAATGTGTATGAGAGAGACAGAGAGTGTGTGAATGTGTATGAGAGAGACAGAGAGTGTGTGAATGTGTATGAGAGAGACAGAGAGTGTGTGAATGTGTATGAGAGAGACAGAGAGTGTGTGAATGTGTATGAGAGAGACAGAGAGTGTGTGAATGTGTATGAGAGAGACAGAGAGTGTGTGAATGTGTATGAGAGAGACAGAGAGTGTGTGAATGTGTATGAGAGAGACAGAGAGTGTGTGAATGTGTATGAGAGAGACAGAGAGTGTGTGAATGTGTATGAGAGAGACAGAGAGTGTGTGAATGTGTATGAGAGAGACAGAGAGTGTGTGAATGTGTATGAGAGAGACAGAGAGTGTGTGAATGTGTATGAGAGAGACAGAGAGTGTGTGAATGTGTGTGAGAGAGACAGAGAGTGTGTGAATGTGTGTGAGAGAGACAGAGAGTGTGTGAATGTGTATGAGAGAGACAGAGAGTGTGTGAATGTGTATGAGAGAGACAGAGAGTGTGTGAATGTGTGTGTGATGAGAGAGACAGAGAGTGTGTGAATGTGTATGAGAGAGACAGAGAGTGTGTGAATGTGTATGAGAGAGACAGAGAGTGTGTGAATGTGTGTGAGAGAGACAGAGAGTGTGTGAATGTGTGTGAGAGAGACAGAGAGTGTGTGAATGTGTATGAGAGAGACAGAGAGTGTGTGAATGTGTATGAGAGAGACAGAGAGTGTGTGAATGTGTATGAGAGAGACAGAGAGTGTGTGAATGTGTGTGAGAGAGACAGAGAGTGTGTGAATGTGTATGAGAGAGACAGAGAGTGTGTGAATGTGTATGAGAGAGACAGAGAGTGTGTGAATGTGTATGAGAGAGACAGAGAGTGTGTGAATGTGTGTGAGAGAGACAGAGAGTGTGTGAATGTGTATGAGAGAGACAGAGAGTGTGTGAATGTGTATGAGAGAGACAGAGAGTGTGTGAATGTGTATGAGAGAGACAGAGAGTGTGTGAATGTGTGTGAGAGAGACAGAGAGTGTGTGAATGTGTATGAGAGAGACAGAGAGTGTGTGAATGTGTATGAGAGAGACAGAGAGTGTGTGAATGTGTATGAGAGAGACAGAGAGTGTGTGAATGTGTGTGAGAGAGACAGAGAGTGTGTGAATGTGTGTGAGAGAGACAGAGAGTGTGTGAATGTGTATGAGAGAGACAGAGAGTGTGTGAATGTGTATGAGAGAGACAGAGAGTGTGTGAATGTGTATGAGAGAGACAGAGAGTGTGTGAATGTGTATGAGAGAGACAGAGAGTGTGTGAATGTGTATGAGAGAGACAGAGAGTGTGTGAATGTGTGTGAGAGAGACAGAGAGTGTGTGAATGTGTGTGAGAGAGACAGAGAGTGTGTGAATGTGTATGAGAGAGACAGAGAGTGTGTGAATGTGTAATGTGTAGAGAGAGACAGAGAGTGTGTGAATGTGTATGAGAGAGACAGAGAGTGTGTGAATGTGTATGAGAGAGACAGAGAGTGTGTGAATGTGTATGAGAGAGACAGAGAGTGTGTGAATGTGTATGAGAGAGACAGAGAGTGTGTGAATGTGTATGAGAGAGACAGAGAGTGTGTGAATGTGTATGAGAGAGACAGAGAGTGTGTGAATGTGTGTGAGAGAGACAGAGAGTGTGTGAATGTGTGTGAGAGAGACAGAGAGTGTGTGAATGTGTATGAGAGAGACAGAGAGTGTGTGAATGTGTATGAGAGAGACAGAGAGTGTGTGAATGTGTATGAGAGAGACAGAGAGTGTGTGAATGTGTATGAGAGAGACAGAGAGTGTGTGAATGTGTATGAGAGAGACAGAGAGTGTGTGAATGTGTATGAGAGAGACAGAGAGTGTGTGAATGTGTATGAGAGAGACAGAGAGTGTGTGAATGTGTATGAGAGAGACAGAGAGTGTGTGAATGTGTATGAGAGAGACAGAGAGTGTGTGAATGTGTATGAGAGAGACAGAGAGTGTGTGAATGTGTATGAGAGAGACAGAGAGTGTGTGAATGTGTATGAGAGAGACAGAGAGTGTGTGAATGTGTATGAGAGAGACAGAGAGTGTGTGAATGTGTATGAGAGAGAGACAGAGAGTGTGTGAATGTGTATGAGAGAGACAGAGAGTGTGTGAATGTGTATGAGAGAGACAGAGAGTGTGTGAATGTGTATGAGAGAGACAGAGAGTGTGTGAATGAATGTGTGTGAGAGAGACAGAGAGTGTGTGAATGTGTATGAGAGAGACAGAGAGTGTGTGAATGTGTATGAGAGAGACAGAGAGTGTGTGAATGTGTATGAGAGAGACAGAGAGTGTGTGAATGTGTATGAGAGAGACAGAGAGTGTGTGAATGTGTGTGAGAGAGACAGAGAGTGTGTGAATGTGTATGAGAGAGACAGAGAGTGTGTGAATGTGTATGAGAGAGACAGAGAGTGTGTGAATGTGTATGAGAGAGACAGAGAGTGTGTGAATGTGTATGAGAGAGACAGAGAGTGTGTGAATGTGTATGAGAGAGACAGAGAGTGTGTGAATGTGTATGAGAGAGACAGAGAGTGTGTGAATGTGTATGAGAGAGACAGAGAGTGTGTGAATGTGTATGAGAGAGACAGAGAGTGTGTGAATGTGTATGAGAGAGACAGAGAGTGTGTGAATGTGTATGAGAGAGACAGAGAGTGTGTGAATGTGTGTGAGAGAGACAGAGAGTGTGTGAATGTGTGTGAGAGAGACAGAGAGTGTGTGAATGTGTATGAGAGAGACAGAGAGTGTGTGAATGTGTATGAGAGAGACAGAGAGTGTGTGAATGTGTATGAGAGAGACAGAGAGTGTGTGAATGTGTATGAGAGAGACAGAGAGTGTGTGAATGTGTGTGTGTGTGTTGAGGGAGGCCTGTAGAAGCGTCTCTAGCCTACAGCCATCAGTCACTCTAGTCAATAGCAACTTGTTCTACATGAGAGTAATCACGAAGGAGGCACAGCGCTGCTCAATCATGCCTGAGACAGCCACTCACAGCAAACAGCAAACAACACACACACACACACACACACACGTGCGCACACACACACATGCACACAAGAAAGACCATGCACAGATATACTAAACACACATAAAACAGATATCAGAGACAACACACACACTAAGAGATGAGGAATCTGAAGGAAAGTACTTTACCCCCACCCCTTCCAGTCCCCTGTTCAATAGCATCAACCTATTTAGCGGCAACACCCCCTCATCTCCTTCACCCCACCCCTTCCAGTCCCCTGTTCAATAGCATCAACCTATTTAGTGGCAACACCCCCTCATCTCCTTCACCCCACCCCTTCCAGTCCCCTGTTCAATAGCATCAACCTATTTAGTGGCAACACCCCTCATCTCCTTCACCCCACCCCTTCCAGTCCCCTGTTCAATAGCATCAACCTATTTAGTGGCAACACCCCCTCATCTCCTTCACCCCACCCCTTCCAGCCCCCTGTTCAATAGCATCAACCTATTTAGTGGCAACACCCCCTCATCTCCTTCACCCCACCCCTTCCAGTCCCCTGTTCAATAGCATCAACCTATTTAGTGGCAACACGCCCTCATCTCCTTCACCCCACCCCTTCCAGTCCCCTGTTCAATAGCATCAACCTATTTAGTGGTAACATCCCCTCATCTCCTTCACCCCACCCCTTCCAGTCCCCTGTTCAATAGCATCAACCTATTTAGTGGCAACACCCCTCATCTCCTTCACCCCACCCCTTCCAGTCCCCTGTTCAATAGCATCAACCTATTTAGCGGCAACACCCCTCATCTCCTTCACCCCACCCCTTCCAGTCCCCTGTTCAATAGCATCAACCTATTTAGTGGCAACACCCCCTCATCTCCTTCACCCCACCCCTTCCAGTCCCCTGTTCAATAGCATCAACCTATTTAGCGGCAACACCCCCTCATCTCCTTCACCCCACCCCTTCCAGTCCCCTGTTCAATAGCATCAACCTATTTAGCGGCAACACCCCCTCATCTCCTTCACCCCACCCCTTCCAGTCCCCTGTTCAATAGCATCAACCTATTTAGCGGCAACACCCCCTCATCTCCTTCACCCCACCCCTTCCAGTCCCCTGTTCAATAGCATCAACCTATTTAGCAGCAACACCCCCTCATCTCCTTCACCCCACCCCTTCAGTTCCTAGTTCAATAGCATACTGTTTATGGCAGCTGTCTCCTTCACCCCACCCCTTCCAGTCCCCTGTTCAATAGCATCAACCTATTTAGCAGCAACACCCCCTCATCTCCTTCACCCCACCCCTTCAGTTCCTAGGAGTGTACTGTTTATGGCAGCTGTAATTAATTGATCTCTCTCTCTCTCTCTCTCTCTTAATTAAAGAGTGATGCTACCTCAACGAGTGCTCTAAAATCCAGTCATCTTGTAAAACACCTAACTGTACTGAGACCTAGAAACCAGACATGGGAGGAGGGAGAGAAGGATAAATATTTCCCACAACGTTGAGTTAAATCAGCTGTCTTCCTCAAGCTGATTAATCCTGAAAAACCTTCCTCTCTCTCTCTCTCTCTCTCACACACACACACACACACACACACACACACACACACACACACACACACACACACACACACACACACACACACACACACACACACACACACACACACACGGGTGGCAGGTAGCCTAGCGGTTAGGAAATTGGGCTAGTAAGCGGAAGGTCTCTAGTTTGAATCCCCGGTGGAAGGTCACTAGTTTGAATCCCCGGTGGAAGGTCTCTAGTTTGAATCCCCGGTGGAAGGTCTCTAGTTTGAATCCCCGGTGGAAGGTCGCTAGTTTGAATCCTGAGCCGATGAGGTAAAAAAAATCTGCCCATGTGCCCTTGAGCAAGGCACTTATCCCTCATTGCGCCAGGGGCATGCCAGACCCTGTGTCCCCACTCCATGAGGGTGTCTCAAAAAACAGATTTCCATTTCACACGTGAATTACAGTTTTTTTACAATCACTCTGGCACTAATATCAGAACCTTGATGTCATTTTTCAACACTCTAGACACAAAACTCACAACCTATGAACAAAATGCACATTTTTCAAAACTCTAACACCTTTCCCAATTGTTTGGATACAATACACATAAAGCTAAGATCATTTGTTCACTGAACTAAAATCACCTGTTCAAAATGACACACAACTTAACATCAAAGTATTACCATTTCAAAATGCAATTCACACATTACATCATAGATGACTGTCTATTCATGTCATTACAATGATTGAACTATCAAGTGATACAACTGCTCAAAATGATAAATGTTGCATTACTCTTAATTCATAGTTTTATGTTTTGTTTATTGCACCATTCTCTGTAAACTCTAGAGACTGTAGTGCGTAAAAATCCCACGAGGGCAGCTGTTTCTGAGATGCTGGAACCACCATGTGCGGCACCATGGTCAACGTTGCTTAGATTACACATCTTGGTTAAACAACAACTAAAGTTCTCTACTCTATATACTCTATATATTGAGTTGCAGACAGCCACCCGATTCGCTGTTCGAAGGAGTAGGTTATTTGCGTTAACGCGCAGGTGTACCTAATAAAGTGGCCGGTGAGTGTATGTATTCAGGCCCTTGTAATTTTTTTCCAATACTGCCAACTTGTTACTGATGATTGATTTCACATTGTGGCACGAGTATATAGTGAAATGAGTGGTATTCACCTACAACAACATAGTGATAACATGGAGCCGGCAGGTGATCCAGGTCACAAGAGGTCAAGCAGTGGAAGGAGGAAGACGTGGTGGTCAAAGGAATGGCAGGGGACAAGCACCTCTTCTTTTGGAGAGGTGTGTGGGAACGTGGTAGAGGACACGGACCAAGACAGCGCAGCAACAGCAAAGAGTGTCCAATGAAATCCAAGCAATAGTTGTAGACCATGTCATAAATAATGGCATAACAATGACTGAGGCAGCTACAATGATTCAACCTCAGAAGATCAACGGTGGCCTCAATCATCAGAACTTTCCACAATGAGAAGCGGTAAGTCCTCAGCGTGCACTAAACATTAGGCTACTCTCAATTATCAAATGACTGTATACTGTGTACCACAGAGTAGGTGATGTGACTAAATGTGTTCTTACTGTAATTGTCCCTACAGAATTGAGACTCTGCCAAATAGGGGAGGCAGAGGCAAAGTTCTGACTGACCAACAAGAGCGGGCTGTGGTCAATTTGGCTCGGGCCAGACATGTTCAACAACCTGGAAGCCATACCGTTAGCCGACTATTACACGCATGCTGAAAAGGCACCAGGTGTCTCTAAAACAGATGTACCCTGGGCCTTTTGAAAGAAATGCAGAGTGAAGCAACTGAGGAATGAGTATGTTCAGTTTCAAAATGCCTGTTATGAAAAATTCCCCCAAGAATTCTACATCAATTCTCTTTCCAAAATGTATTTTTAGAGGGTGTTGGAGCTGGATACTGACAAAAACCATCACAAATTCCTCTTTTTTGATGAGGCAGGCTTCCACCTGGCCAAGACAAGGAGGAGAGGTCAGAATTTCATTGGCCAGCGGGCAACAATCCAAGTACCTGGACAACGTGGGGCCAACATCACCATGTGTATGGCTATATCAGAAGATGGTGTGGTACGATCCAAGTACCTTGACAACGTGGGGCCAACATCACCATGTGTGAGACTATATCAGAAGATGGTGTGGTACGATCCAAGTACCTGGACAACGTGGGGCCAACATCACCATGTGTATGGCTATATCAGAAGATGGTGTGGTACGATCCAAGTACCTGGACAACGTGGGGCCAACATCACCATGTGTATGGCTATATCAGAAGATGGTGTGGTACGATCCAAGTACCTGGACAACGTGGGGCCAACATCACCATGTGTATGGCTATATCAGAAGATGGTGTGGTACGATCCAAGTACCTTGACAACGTGGGGCCAACATCACCATGTGTGAGACTATATCAGAAGATGGTGTGGTACGATCCAAGTACCTGGACAACGTGGGGCCAACATCACCATGTGTATGGCTATATCAGAAGATGGTGTGGTACGATCCAAGTACCTGGACAACGTGGGGCCAACATCACCATGTGTGAGACTATATCAGAAGATGGTGTGGTACGATCCAAGTACCTGGACAACGTGGGGCCAACATCACCACGTGTGAGACTATATCAGAAGATGGTGTGGTACGATCCAAGTACCTGGACAACGTGGGGCCAACATCACCATGTGTATGGCTATATCAGAAGATGGTGTGGTACGATCCAAGTACCTGGACAACGTGGGGCCAACATCACCATGTGTGAGACTATATCAGAAGATGGTGTGGTACGATCCAAGTACCTGGACAACGTGGGGCCAACATCACCATGTGTATGGCTATATCAGAAGATGGTGTGGTACGATCCAAGTACCTGGACAACGTGGGGCCAACATCACCATGTGTGCTGCTATATCAGAAGATGGTGTGGTACGATCCAAGTACCTGGACAACGTGGGGCCATCATCACCATGTGTGCGGCTATATCAGAAGATGGTGTGGTGGGATGCAGACCTCGTTTGGATCATATAATGCAGCTCTCCTTGTAACCTTCCTTGATGAGATAAATCAGGTCTGTAGAGCTGATGGCGTGACCTATGTCATTGTGTGGGATAATGTCAGGTTCCACCATGCTCAAATGGTGCAAGCATGGTTTCAGGCCTATCCACAATTTACCACCCTGTACTTACCCCCATACTCTCCTTTTCTTAATCCGATTGAGGAATTTTTCTCCACATGGAGGTGGAAGGTATATGATAGGTGCTCTCACAAACAAGCCACCCTTCTCCAGGCCATGGATGACGCATGCAATGACATCATGGCAGACCAGGGTCAGGCCTGGATTCGCCATGCCCGAAGATTCTTCCCAAGATGTTTGGCTAATGAAGACATCCATTGTGAATCCAAAAGACAGGGTTGATGGAAATATAGAAGTACAGTAATCAAACCTTGTTTTGCTTTTTACAGTAAGCCAGGTGAGGAACACTGCAGTGATGTTTTACAGTAAGCCAGGTGAGGAACACTGCAGTGATGTTTTACAGTAAGCCAGGTGAGGAACACTGCAGTGATGTTTTACAGTAAGCCAGGTGAGGAACACTGCAGTGATGTTTTACAGTAAGCCAGGTGAGGAACACTGCAGTGATGTTTTACAGTAAGCCAGGTGAGGAACACTGCAGTGATGTTTTACAGTAAGCCAGGTGAGGAACACTGCAGTGATGTTTTACAGTAAGCCAGGTGAGGAACACTGCAGTGATGTTTTACAGTAAGCCAGGTGAGGAACACTGCAGTTGATGTTTTACTGTAGTTTGTTTCATTTTTGTAGTTAATCATTTTTGCTTTGATTCAATGAAGCCTGTGTTGTGATTTTATTGTATTTCATCAATAAATGTCTTATTTTGTTCAATGATTCCACTGTGTCTGTAGTTCTCTCTACTAGTCCTTTTACAGTGATGTATTTACGTGAAGTGCCATAATGAAACATGTATCACATATTTTGTACTACAATATTTCATGATTGTACGAACAACTACACAGTGAAACTATCGGTAACTTGTGTGTGGGTGAACTAAATGAATGTTCCTATGGTATTTCATGATAAATGAGTTATTTGAACCAATGATTCTGCGGGTGCAAGGTTTTAAGATCTGAATGCGCAGTGCAATGTTTTGAACATTGCACAGCCTGTGTTACAAGTGATGACCGTAATGAGTTTTGTGTCTGGAGTTTTGAAAAAATGACTGCAAGGTTCTGAAATGAGGGTAAAAGTGACTGTAAAACTGTAATACACACTTTTACGGTGTCAGTCAATTGTTTGGACACACCTATTCGTTCAAGGGAAATGTATACATTGAAGAATAATAGTGAAGACATTCAATTCTTCAAAGTAGCCACCCTTTGCCTCTTGGCATTCTCTCAACTAGCTTAATGAGGTAGTGACCTGGAATGAATTTCAATTAACAGGTGTGACTTGTTAAAAGTTCATTTCTTCTTAATGCATTTGAGCCATTCAGTTGTGTTGTGACAAGGTAGGGGGGTATACAGAAGATATCCCTATTTGGTAAAAGACCAAGTCTATATTAATATTATAATTATTATTTTTAATTGACCTTTTATTTAACTAGGCAAGTCAGTTAAGAACTATTGTAGCTTCACGGTTCATTTAGTTCGTTTTTTCTTTTGTTTTGCTTTGCTTTGCTTTGCTTTGAGGTTCACATAGCAATAAAGATGTGGAACCCAGATCACGCTGCGCTTTGGTCCAGTTATTATGATGATCGTGACAGCACCCACGTACATACAGCTGCTCAACCGTAAGAGACAGCAAGAAGAGAACTGATAAAAACAGCAACGTTTTGGAAAACACTTCAGGAACTGTTTAGGAACATTTAGACTTCTTGGTGTCGCTTTACAACACAACCCTTAGGTTTTCCCAGAGGCAAAAACAACTCCCCTTCATAACTCTGAAACAAGAAGTTATTAACCATAAGTATTTGTAACCTCTCTAATCCCTCTCTCTCTCCTCAGGTCTACAACAGGCTGTAATATTCACAACTATGTATAAACTCAATTGTCAAATGGTGGCTTTTATTCCAAGCCCCACTTTAATCTAAAATTAGACGCAATACAATTCCCATTAGCTGCGAGAGGGATGGGATTCTAGGCTCTATATTTTAGAAGAAAGGAAAGCCATTTTGACAGAGAAGAGACCATTTGAGAGGATATTATTGTATCTGTTTTCGGGAACGCAAGGCAGCCCCAATACCTGGGAGGGCCATTAAGAGGAGAGTTTAAGAGTTTAAGAGCTCAGATTTAGTTGCTGCTTATTAATGGGAACAATAACTGTCAGGGAATAAAATGACATGTGTAGTACTGAGTGAGAGAGAAGATTGAGAAATAACAGAGAGAGAGAGAGAGAGAGAGAGAGAGATGAAGGTAGACCCTGCTCTATACTATAGTACGTCGTCCGTTCCTGCAGTCGAATGACATAGTGAGTGGAATGTTATTCATATTTTTCATAATTTCATAAATAATATACATTATGAAGAACAAAATGGTTTTGTTATATTTCAGTCTTCTGTGATGTATGTAAAGTGTAATTTTGGGATGCAAACTCAAAATGGAAAACATTTCAACTATATATCTAACACGGTACTGTACTTTTGTTTCAAAGTAGACTTGTTTAAGTCTACCAAGAAACACTGTGTGACCCTGATTTAGCCCACTGCAGTAAATTAAAGAACACTCAACGTGCCTGTCTCTTTATGTTGCCAAGAGTGAAGGGGCAGACATCTGTGTAATTCTTAATATTCCATCTTCATGAGCACAGAAAGATTGCAGTCATATAATAAGGCAGTCATATAAGAAGACAGTCATATTAGAAGACAGTCATATAATAAGGCAGTCATATAATAAGGCAGTCATATTAGAGACAGTCATATAAGAAGGCAGTCATATTAGAAGGCAGTCATATTAGAAGACAGTCATATAAGAAGGCAGTCATATAATAAGGCAGTCAAATTAGAAGACAGTCATATTAAAAGGCAGTCATATTAGAGACAGTCATATTAGAAGACAGTCATATTAGAAGCCAGTCATATTAGAGGCAGTCATAATAGAAGACAGTCATATTAGAGACAGTCATAATAGAGGCAGTCATAATAGAAGACAGTCATATTAGAGACAGTCATAATAGATGGCAGTCATATTAGAGACAGTCATAATAGAAGCCAGTCATATTAGAGGCAGTCATAATAGAAGACAGTCATATTAGAGACAGTCATAATAGAGGCAGTCATATTAGAAGACAGTCATATTAGAGGCAGTCATAATAGAAGACAGTCATATTAGAGACAGTCATAATAGAGACAGTCATATTAGAAGCCAGTCATATTAGAGGCAGTCATAATAGAAGGCAGTCATATTAGAAGACAGTCATATTAGAGACAGTCATATTAGAGACAGTCATATTAGAGACAGTCATATTAAAGACCAGTCATATTAGAGACAGCATATTAGAGACAGTCATATTAGAGACAGTCACATTAGAGACAGTCATATTAGAGACAGTCATATTAGAGACAGTCATATTAAAGACCAGTCATATTAGAGACAGCATATTAGAGACAGTCATATTAGAAGACAGTCATATTAGAGACAGTCACATTAGAGACAGTCATATTAGAGACAGTCATATTAGAGACAGTCACATTAGAGACAGTCATATTAGAGACAGTCATATTAGAAGACAGTCATATTAGAGACAGTCATATTAGAAGACAGTCACATTAGAGACAGTCATATTAGAGACAGTCGTATTAGATGACAGTCATGTTAAAAGACAGTCATATTAGAAGGCAATCATATTAGTGGCAGTCATATTAGAGACATTATCATTAAACAAATTGATCTGAGGCAAATGTATCAGCAGCACATGCTCAAGTCTGTTTTTATCTGGGTGCCAGGTATTGTGTGTGCATGTGTGTGTGCATGCGTGCTGTGTGTGTGCGTGGGTGTGTGCATGTGTGCCGTGTGTGTGTGTGTGTGTGTGCATGCGTGCCGTGTGTGCATGCGTGCCGTGTGTGTGCGTGTGTGTGTGCATGTGTGCATGTGTGCCGTGTGTGTGCGTGTGTGTGTGCATGTGTGCCGTGTGTGCGTGTGCGCGCAAGGTGCTGTTGGATGGACACATTAATCACAGCGTTGGAGACAAATTAACGACTTGCTCTCCGTGACAATGATGTTTTGACGAAAGAGAGGAGAGAAACAGAGCGAGAGAAAGGAGAGTGAACAAGAGAGATAAAAGGGACATTGAAATAGAGAGATAAAGAAACTATCAGGAAGCTAAGCAAACAACAAATAAATACTGATAAAAAAATATATATTTTATATGAATGACAGGTCGAAATATTATTTTCTTTTTTTCTCTTTCTTTGGCACGGTGAAACCTCCCTCTGTGTTCAGCTCAGTTCAAAGCCAGAAGGCCCCTGTGTTAAAATCAACGATAAATAGATATTTAATCATCAGCAGATCAAAACACTTTCAGATCTCCGTGCAACAACAAAGGCCTAACCAGCCCCCTGATACTCAGCCTGACGCGTCTCAGTTTAACACACGTCAGATATAAAGCACAAACAATCTCCATCAATAGACAAAAAGACGCCGTTTCTCACTTCGACATCATATATTCAACACCTTGGTCTACCTGCCTTTTACTAAAGGTTACCCCTCCGAGGGGTACACAAAACAAACAGATTACCCACTTTCATATCCTCCTTTTTTCCTCTGCTCTCTCTGTCATTTTCTCTTCATCTCTGTCTTTTTTCTGGGCTTGCTGAAGCGAGGCGTGGTGAAATCAACAGGAGACCAGTAGTGGTGTGTGTGTGTGTGTGTGGTGATGTTGGTGGACCACTCTGCCATGACAAGGTGTCATTAGGAAAGGACCACTGATTCACTGTTCTGACAGCTGCTAGGACAAACATGCAATCATCGTATAAGAGGGAGTCACCGAGGGGGGCCACAATACACCTACCACTCTCTACCGCTCTGTTTACATGTCTCTCCTCTCCTCTCCTCTACTTGTTTCTTTCTCTATCATTTCCCCCACTGTTTCCGTTTTTCTCTCTCCTTTTGTCTTAATCTTAGAAATAATTTCATCAGTGTCATGCATTGTGTCTCCTCTCCACACAGATAAAGAAAGTCCAATAAGTCCAATAAGCAAAATTATCTATCTAGATAGGGCCAACGCTGGGAAATAAAGACAGGCAATGCATTTACATTTTTTATAGTTACATGAATAGAATGATGTCATCACAATACTCAATAACTTTTTTTCTCCTTCTTTCCGCTATTCTGCTGTTTCTTTAGCTGCATTGAACCACAGTCAGGTTGTTAGCTCTGAACATCAATCGAAGGGAGAAGTTTGCTCTTCTGAAGAATTATGGGTAAGAAACACTGGCTTCCTGTTCTGGTGAATTATGTGTAAATGGCCTCTGGTTCCTTGCTGGGCTTGGTGTGTTTGTGTGTGTGTATGTGTGCCTGTGTGGGTGTTTGCATGTGTGTTTGTATACTGGTGGGTGGATGATTACAGTTGTTTCTGTCGGAGGAGGATGAATACATAATAAAAGGAGAGCCAGCGGATGTAAATCGTCTCCCGGCGAGGCAGGAAGATCAATTGTTATAACATTACAGGCTGGGAAAGTAGTCATTCACTCTATCGGCTGCAGAATAAACCCACTGATTACATGCAATCAATGTGATAATGGCAAAAACACATTTGGCCAATGGGCCGCACGGCCGTAAAGCCGTCTCTTCGAGGCTCACGCTACACTAGACAAGCTAACAGAGGGGACCGGAATAAATGCGACATATACTGTTAAAGCGCTAGGTAGGACAGGCTAGCAGAGGGGACGGTAATGATTGTGACACACGTCGGAGGCCTGTGGTTCCTAACCTGTCTTAGATCAAACAAGGATTACCACCAGGGTACATCTCCAGCTGTGGCCATTTATATAACACTATTGATTTACCATTGTGTTATCTATATAAACGCATTCTGTCCCTTCCTAGCTATTTCCCTTCCACTACATCCACTTTTCAGAAGAAATGAAACCAAAAACACTCCAGGAATCACTGTTAATTCTGAAAATACATAATATGAAATTATTATGATTTATCTGTAACAAATATCAATAAATATATCAAATATTTTGGTATCATATTCCTATAATTAATATACCTACCTCGGAAAAATTGTGTCATTCCACTACAACACAAATGTCAATGTGAATGATAGATGTGGTGTAGTTATTTCTGCTGAGGTGATGTTGTTGAACAGGTGGGTGTGTAATGGGACCAGATATGAAAGAAGCATGGTCTTGTTCACTGAAGACAGGCCTGTCAAGGTGGGCCGATCCTCAAAAGATATGGCTCTGTCTGTGTGTGTATGTGGGTATGTGTGTGTATGTGTAGCTATGTGTGTGTGTGTGTGTGTGTTACTAGAGAACAGAGCTGTAGGCGCAGCCCTTAACCACTCAACACAACACCATACAAGACAATATGAAACTCAACAATGAAAAATAAAGGACAAAAGAATGATCACTATTCTCTGTATAGAAAACAACATTTTCCTTTATTGAAACACTCAATGAAAAGTGTGCAGTGCTTGTAGCCGTGGTCTGGTGTGTGAGTGGATAGGCAGTGTTATCTGGGAGCATTAGGGGTGCAGAGACCCCTCAAAACATTCACTGACACGAACACACACCCTCGCTGACACGCACCCTGGCTGACACACGCACCCTGGCTGACACACACCCTGGCTGACACACACCCTGGCTGACACACACACCCTGGCTGACACACACTGTGGCTGACACACACACACCCTGGCTGACACACACACCCTGGCTGACACACACACCCTGGCTGACACACACACCCTGGCTGACACACACACCCTGGCTGACACACACCCTGGCTGACACACACACCCTGGCTGACACACACACTGTGGCTGACACACACACACACACCCTGGCTGACACACACCCTGGCTGACACACACACCCTGGCTGACACACACCCTGGCTGACACACACCCTGGCTGACACACACACCCTGGCTGACACACACACCCTGGCTGACACACACCCTGGCTGACACACACACCCTGGCTGACACACACCCTGGCTGACACACACCCTGGCTGACACACACACCCTGGCTGACACACACACCCTGGCTGACACACACACCCTGGCTGACACACACCCTGGCTGACACACACACCCTGGCTGACACACACACTGTGGCTGACACACACACGCACACCCTGGCTGACACACACCCTGGCTGACACACACCCTGGCTGACACACACACCCTGGCTGACACACACCCTGGCTGACACACACCCTGGCTGACACACACACCCTGGCTGACACACCCACCCTGGCTGACACACACACCCTGGCTGACACACACACCCTGGCTGACACACACACCCTGGCTGACACACACACCCTGGCTGACACACACCCTGGCTGACACACACACGCACACCCTGGCTGACACACACACGCACACCCTGGCTGACACACACCCTGGCTGACACACACCCTGGCTGACACACACCCTGGCTGACACACACACCCTGGCTGACACACACACCCTGGCTGACACACACACGCACACCCTGGCTGACACACACACCCTGGCTGACACACACCCTGGCTGACACACACACGCACACCCTGGCTGACACACACACGCACACCCTGGCTGACACACACACCCTGGCTGACACACACCCTGGCTGACACACCCTGGCTGACACACACTGTCGTGCCGGGATGGATTCAGAGTAAATAAACTTGGCTGTTTTTCAATAAGCAGCAATACTCCGCTGTCAGAGCGAAGCGCTCATCTGTTTAACACACACACACACACACACACACACACACACACACACACACGCTCAAATAAGTTTGAACCAGACGTGGGATCAAATGAAATTGCTGAAAAACTTGTCCGGATTAAAAAACACATCTTATTAAACAAATGATAAAAGAGGATTTTACTCTCAGAAATATGACAGGGTTATGAGATGTGAAATGGGAGGATAGGATGAAGGGAGAGGGAGAGAGGGGTGGAGAAGAGAGGGGTAGAAAAGAGAGGAGGGAGGGAAAGGTGAGTGTGCAGGCAATAAGATGGCGTTGGTTGTGTCTGTCGTTGGGTCGGTGGGGTGATGGGGCGTTGGGGCGGAGGGCAGCGAGGTGATGGGGCGGCGTGGCATTGGGGCGGTGGGGTGATGGGGCGCGGGGAGTTGGGGCGGTGGGTCGGAGGTCGGTGGGGTGATGGGGCGGCGGAGTGATGGGGCGGCGGGGTGTTGGGGCGGTGGGGTGATGGGGCGGCGGGGAGTTGGGGCGGTGGGTCGGATGGTGGTGGGGTGAGGGGGCGGTGGGTCGGAGGTCGGTGGGGTGATGGGGCGGTGGGTCGGAGGTCGGTGGGTGATGGGGCGGCGGGGTGTTGGGGCGGTGGGGTGATGTAGCGGTGGGTCGGAGGTCGGTGTGGTGATGGGGCGGCGGGGCGTTGGGGCGGTGGGGTGATGGGGCGGTGGGTCGGAGGTGGGGGGTGATGGGGCGGTGGGGTGATGCGGCGGCAGGGCGTTGGGGCGGTGGGGTGATGCGGCGGTGGGTCGGATGGCGGTGGGGTGATGGGGCGCGGGTGATGGGGCGGCGGGGCGTTGGGGCGGCGGGGTGATGGGCGGTGGGTCGGATGGCGTGGGGTGATGGGCGGCGGGGTGATGCGGCGGGCGTGGGTGGGGTGATGGGGCGGCGGGGAGTTGGGGGCGGAGGCGGTGGGGTGATGCGGGGTGGGTCGGAGGTCGGTGGGGTGATGGGGCGGCGGGGTGATGCGGCGGCGGGGCGTTGGGGCGGTGGGGTGATGGGGCGGCGGGGAGTTGGGGCGGTGGGTCGGATGGCGGTGGGGTGATGGGGCGGCGGAGTGATGGGGCGGCGGGGCGTTGGGGCGGTGGGGTGATGGGGCGGCGGGGAGTTGGGGCGGTGGGTCGGATGGCGGTGGGGTGATGGGGCGGCGGAGTGATGGGGCGGAGGGGCGTTGTGGCGGTGGGGTGATGGGGAGGCGGGGTGATGGGGCGGTGGGGCGGTTGTTGTTTGGGGTGAGAAGCAGAGCAGAGCGGGCCCAGGCCGGCAGCCTCTTTAACCAGATCAGATTGGGGAAATTGGCTGTCAGGACAGGATTGTCGTGATTTATACCCGTCTATCAAGAAGAGAGGAAACGGTGCAAGCTGCTCCCGCTAGCCCCCGTCTCCCTCCCTCCTCCTTCCCCTCCCCCTTCCCCTCGCTACGCTTGCAAAGCATCTTACACCCTTAACGCCACCATCTGCTACCAAATCTAATTCACATTCCACCATAATCAGGTTTACCCTGTAATGCCCACTCTGCCTCTCTCTCGCTGTCTGTCTGTCTGTCTGTCTGTCTGTCTGTCTGTCTGTCTGTCTGTCTGTCTGTCTGTCTGTCTGTCTGTCTGTCTGTCTGTCTGTCTGTCTGTCTGTCTGTCTGTCTGTCTGTCTGTCTGTCTGTCTGTCTGTCTGTCTCCCTTTCTACCTTTACTCTATCCCTTCCACTTCCTACCTCTCTCACTTTCTCCTTCTCTCTCTTTCTTTTACACTATCTGTCTTCATAAATGCATGTCTTTTACACGGTCCGTGGTATGTGTGTTTATGTGAACGTGACTGTCCGTAACTATATATTTGTCATTGAAAGATCCCTATAGATGGAGTAAAGGAGTCAATGGAAACACATGGTGGAAAGATCCCTATAGATGGAGTAAAGGAGTCAATGGAAACACGTAGGGGAAAGATCCCTATAGATGGAGTAAAGGAGTCAATGGAAACGTGTAGGGGAAAGATCCCTATAGATGGAGTAAAGGAGTCAATGGAAACGTGTAGGGGAAAGATCCCTATAGATGGAGTAAAGGAGTCAATGGAAACGTGTAGGGGAAAGATCCCTATAGATGGAGTAAAGGAGTCAATGGAAACGTGTAGGGGAAAGATCCCTATAGATGGAGTAAAGGAGTCAATGGAAACGTGTAGGGGAAAGATCCCTATAGATGGAGTAAAGGAGTCAATGGAAACGTGTAGGGGAAAGATCCCCATAGATGGAGTAAAGGAGTCAATGGAAACGTGTAGGGGAAAGATCCCCATAGATGGAGTAAAGGAGTCAATGGAAACGTGTAGGGGAAAGATCCCTATAGATGGAGTAAAGGAGTCAATGGAAACGTGTAGGGGAAAGATCCCTATAGATGGAGTAAAGGAGTCAATGGAAACGTGTAGGGGAAAGATCCCCATAGATGGAGTAAAGGAGTCAATGGAAACGTGTAGGGGAAAGATCCCCATAGATGGAGTAAAGGAGTCAATGGAAACGTGTAGGGGAAAGATCCCTATAGATGGAGTAAAGGAGTCAATGGAAACGTGTAGGGGAAAGATCCCCATAGATGGAGTAAAGGAGTCAATGGAAACGTGTAGGGGAAAGATCCCTATAGATGGAGTAAAGGAGTCAATGGAAACGTGTAGGGGAAAGATCCCTATAGATGGAGTAAAGGAGTCAATGGAAACGTGTAGGGGAAAGATCCCTATAGATGGAGTAAAGGAGTCAATGGAACGCAGACTTTCCATTGACCAGATTTGGAGCACATTCAACAAATTTGATATAACAAAGTGGACACGCTTCAAATCCGTCATGATTTGTGTATATTATTATTATCATTGTAACAGGCCCATAATGTGTTTACTTAATAAATCTTCTTAAGGATTAGCCCTTTTTCAGTTTTCGCCTAAAATGACATACCCAAATCTAACTGCCTGTAGCTCAGGCCCTGAAGCAAGGATATGCATATTATTGGGACCATTTGAAAGGAAACACTTTGACGTTTGTGGAAATGTGAAAGGAATGTAGTAGAATATAACACATTAGATCTGGTTAAAGATAATACAAAGAAATAAACAACAGTTATTTTATATTTTTCTGTACCATCATCTTTGAAATGCAAAAGAAAGGCCATACTGTATTATTACAGCCCAGGTAAAATTTAGATTTTGGCCACTATATGGCATCAGTGTATGTGCAAAGTTTTAGACTGATCCATTGAACCATTGCATTTCTGTTCAAAATGTTGTGTCAAGACTGCCCAAATGTACCTAATTTGTTTATTAATAACTTTTCATGTTCAAAATTGTGCACTCTCAAACAATAGCATGGTATTCTTTCATTGTAATAGCTACTGTAAATTGGACAGTGCAGTTAGCTTAACAACAATTTAAGCTTTCTGCCAATATCAGACATGTCTTTGTCCTGGGAAATGTTCGTGTTACTTACAACCTCATGCTAATCGCATTAGCCTACGTTAGCTCAACCGTCCTGTGGAAGGGACACCGATCCTGAAGAAGTATATCCAAATTGGATATATTTAGTTGTTTTCGCTGCATAACATGTAGAAGTTGTCCCTTTTCTGGTTTAGAAGAAGTGACTGCTAAATGCTAACTCTCGTTTGTATAAGCTGGTTAGCATAGCTAGCATACAGAAATCGTTGATGGTAGTCAAAGTAATTTTTAGCTGTAATGCAGTTGTTCGGTAACAATGCACACAAACATGGTTTCGGGTTGACATCCATACAAGCATGTTTACCTCAGCATGGTGTGAAATACACTTTCTAGGGAGCTTTTCCTAGCCACCGTGCTTCTAGACCTGCATTGCTTGCTGTTTGAGGTTTTAGGCTGGGTTTCTGTACAGCACTTTAAGATATCAGCTGATGTAAGAAGGGCTTTATAAATACATTTGAATGATTTAATTGACATAGAAACAATAGCCTAAATGTACGCTAATTTTGCTGGGGGGCAATGAGGTGACTTGGGAGCTTTATACCATGTGTTTCCATGGCAATTCCATTGTTTAGGTCGAGCTTGATTGACCTCTTTACCGCATCGATCTCCTCATTGTCCCACAGCAAAATGATCCTACATTTAGGCTATTGTTTATATGTGTATTTCACACCATGTTGAGGTAAACATTTAAGTATAATGGTTGCATGGATGTAAACCAGCGGTGGTCGGTGACAATTTAAGATGAGGGAGGATTATTCTTTTTCCTGAGCATTGTCTTATTTCTATTACAGCATATTGGATGACTGTCATTCATAGCCAGCTCAAAGTAACATTGATAGGTTCAGACTACTACATGATACTCACATGTATCTGATATCCATCATGGGGTTGCTACAACTTAGGCTATGAATGAAGGTTTACAACGTAGGTGCAAACAGATTGAGAGAAAAATGTGAGTACTTAAGGTGACAGACAGACTGACAGATTCAATACCGCCTTGCACACTCTTGACTGCATCTAGCTGATCTTGGGTGTAATCATTAGTCCAACTGTTGCAAACGAGAGTTTCTACTCGACAAATCCAGCTATGTTCCGTTTGCTTCCGTTTAAGAAAAGTTTTTCAAACATATGCATCAGCATGATCATTTTGCTCGTTGTAGAATTCCTTCTTGCATCTATGTGTTCTCCTCTTCTCACCGTTTCCCTTCGCTTGTGGACTTCAGGGCAAAACACATCAACTTTCTGTGACCAGGCGAAAAACCTTTCCAAACCAAACCTTCATATCATAACCACTAACCTCTACACACAGCCTACCTACATCATCATAGCTACTGGAACTAACGTGTTAGTAAACCCGCTGCAATCGTGCAGTACAGTGTAGGCAGCAAGCAGTTTAGCGGTTACACTGGCAGGCCCTGGTGGCAATAAATTAATAAAACCAAAAGCTTAACTTGACTTGGATGAATTCCAGTGTTGGATAGTCATAGCCAGCTAGGTATGTTTGAACCAGGTGCTATACTAGCTAGTTGTATTTGCTAGCCAAATGAAAGTGAATAAAAAATATGAATTATAGATAGCTCCCGCTCTCTTTCTCTATCTCACACTCCCCCTCTTGCTTCTCCTTCATTTTTAAATAAATACATTTGTTAAAAACTCTTCAACTAACTACTCACCACATTTTATGCACTGCACTGCAGTGCTATCTAGTTGTAGCTTATGCTTTCAGTACTAGATTCCTTCTCTGATTGGGTGGACAAGTTGTCAGCTCGTGCTGCAAAAGCTCTGATAGGTTGGAGGACGTCCTCTGGAAGTTGTCATAATTACTATGGAAGTCTATGGAAGGGGGTGAAAACCATGAGCATCCTAGGTTTTGTATTGAAGTCAATTTACCCAGAGGAGGACCAAAGCTAGCTCTCCTCTGGGTTCACCATGGTGCTTTAATGTTTCACTATTTAAAAAAAATGACATTCACTGAGGAGGATGGTCCTCCCCTTCCTCCTCTAAGGAGCCTCCACTGATGTCAATCCCAATACATGTTCATGTCATCGTCACCAATCAACTGCATTGCAGTTAAAAAACGACTTGGACTACCACCACAGATTTCTATAGCTGAAAAGGAACAACTGCTAAATGTTATGCATCGAAAACAATGTCCCCATCAGCTTTTTCTTAAATTCAATCAGTCAGAGTAACACAAACTACAGTTAAAAAAACGAGTCCACCCTTTTTCCAATAGTTGAAGAGGGGTAAAGATGTAGAAGGAGAGGTGAGGTAGAATGGGGGGACTCGGATGTGACAAGACGTGTGGTGAGACGAGGGTGAAGATGACAGGAGAACAGGTGACAGAAGTAGTGAGGATGGTGATGAGGGGTGAAGATGGATGAGGAGATGTGAGGAGGGTTGAGACTGACAGAGATGTAAAGCTCTCTCTGTTCTGCTTTGCTAATCCTACGCTGTAAACCCACAATCCAATCACCATTGTCCCCTCACACACGCATACAAACACACACACGCACACAGACACACACACAGTCACACACACAGTCACACACACCCGAACCACAAATCTGTTTGCGGCCCATCTGTGTTAAAGCCATCTAGTTTATTAGAGATGGATGAATTTACAGTAACGAGCCATTCCCATGACAAATAATCATTTTCAGATGGTATAAATAAAAGGTGGTCTCAAGAGGGGACTAAGCTTAATCAGTGGAGTGTGTGTGTGTGTGTGTGTGTGTGTGTGTGTGTGTGTGTGTGTGTGTGTGTGTGTGTGTGTGTGCGTGCATGCGTGCGTGTGCGTGTGTGCGCGTGCATGTGTGTATGTATGCGCGCGCGTGTGTGTGTGGAAGGGCTGTGGAACTAACACTGAGGAAGGAGACACCACCAGAGAACATCTCTCTCCATCTAAACACCATATTATCTCATCTCATTCGTTACCTTGTTACCCTCCCCTCTCAGTCCTTCCTCTAAACCTATCTATCCCTCCGTTAAATGCCATACTTTTATCTGTCTGTTACTAAGGGTGTGTCTTCCTATGGTGTGTGTGTGTATCGACCTGCTGGCATGTCTCTGAGTGTTGGTGTAAGCACAACAGCCCTAGCCTGTGTACCAGTGCCATAACTGCATGTATGCGTGTGTTTGTATGTCTGTGTGTGTGTCTGTCTGTGTGTGTGTGTGTGTCTGTCTGTCTGCCTGTGTATGTTTGTCTGTCTGTGTGTGTGTGTGTGTATGTGTCTGTGTGTCTGTGTGTATGTCTGAATGTGTATGTGTGTGTGTGTGTGTCTGTCTGTGTCTGTGTGTGTGTGTCTGTTTTGTCTGTGTGTGTGTCACTTCTGTCTGTATGTGTGTGTCTGTGTGTGTGTGACTGTGTGTGTCTGTGTCTGTGTGTGTGACTGTGTGTGTGTCTTGTGTGTGGTCTGTCTGTGTGTGTGTGTGTGTGTGTGTGTGTGTGTGTGTGTGTGTGTGTGTCTGTCTGTCTGTCTGTCTGTGTCTGTGTGTGTCTGTCTGTGTCTGTCTGTCAGTGTGTGTGTGTGTGTGTGTGTGTCTGTCTGTGTCTGTGTGTGTGTGTCTGTTTTGTCTGTGTGTGTGTCACTTCTGTCTGTATGTGTGTGTCTGTGTGTGTGTGACTGTCTGTCTGTGTCTGTCTGTGTCTGTCTGTGTGTGTCTGTCTGTCTGTCTGTCTGTCTGTCTGTCTGTCTGTCTGTCTGTCTGTCTGTCTGTCTGTCTGTCTGTCTGTCTGTCTGTCTGTCTGTCTGTCTGTGTCTGTCTGTCTGTGTGTGTGTGTGTGTGTGTGTGTGTGTGTCTGTGTCTGTCTGTCTGTCTGTCTGTCTGTCTGTCTGTCTGGCTGGCTGGCTGGCTGTCTGTGTCTGTCTGTCTGTGTCTGTCTGTGTGTGTGACTGTGTGTGTGTCTTGTGTGTGTCTGTCTGTCTGTGTGTGTGTCTGTCTGTGTCTGTCTGTGTCTGTCTGTATCTGTCTGTGTCTGTTGGTGTGTGTGACTGTGTGTGTCTGTCTGTGTGTGTGTGTGTGTGTCTGTCTGTCTGTCTGTCTGTCTGTCTGTCTGTCTGTCTGTCTGTCTGTCTGTCTGTCTGTCTGTCTGTCTGTCTGTCTGTCTGTATGTCTGTCTGTGTATGTACCAGCCCTCTCACGTGAAACACACAATAAACAAACACACATACACACGCACACACACACACACAGCGGCCGTCTCCATGTGCCAGTAACGTGCTTGTCTGTGATTGGTTTAGGTTCTGTGTGACAGCGGCATGCCAATGGTCTATAATAGGTTTGACCCATTAAGTCCAATTGGCCTAAGACTGTGAGCCCTTGGCCACAGTCAAACAAACACACTCCCTTTAAAGGTATTTGCCTAAACCAAACAGTATCCAGTCAATACCCAGTCAATATACAGTCAATACCCAGTCAATACCCAGTCAATATCCAGTCAATTCCCAGTCAATTCCCAGTCAATACCCAGTCAATATCCAGTCAATATCCAGTCAATACCCAGTCAATTCCTAGTCAATATCCAGTCAATACCCAGTCAATACCCAGTCAATACCCAGTCAATACCCAGTCAATATCCAGTCAATACCCAGTCAATTCCTAGTCAATATCCAGTCAATATCCAGTCAATACCCAGTCAATACCCAGTCAATATCCAGTCAATACCCAGTCAATACCCAGTCAATACCCAGTCAATATCCAGTCAATATCCAGTCAATACCCAGTCAATATCCAGTCAATATCCAGTCAATATCCAGTCAACACCCAGTCAATTCCCAGTCAATACCCAGTCAATTCCCAGTCAATTCCCAGTCAATATCCAGTCAATATCGCAAGACATGTTGCGAGAAATGTCCTGGTAGCAGAGATGTTTGGCCATGGCTCTGCCTGAAACTCAAGGCTCACACACACACACACACACACACACACACACACACACACACACACACACACACACACACACACACACACACACACACACACACACACACACACACACACACACACACACACACACACACACACACACACACACACACACACACACACACACACACACACACACACACACACACAGAGGCCCTATTAGCGTGGTGGGCTAACTGGTCACATCTGGCTGTATTTTACAGCAGGCAGTAAATCCAGCTAAAAGTCAGTGACTCATGATGCCACTGATGATCTGTATACATCTACATTTAATCTGCCAAACACTAACACTGTACATCTACATGTAATCTGCCAAACACTAACACTATACATCTACATTTAATCTGCCAAACACTAACACTGTACATCTACATTTAATCTGCAAAACACTAACACTATACATCTACATTTAATCTGCCAAACACTAACACTGTACATCTACATTTAATCTGCCAAACACTAACGCGAAACATCTACATTTAATCTGCCAAACACGAACACTATACATCTACATTTAATGTGCCAAACACTAACACTATACATCTACATTTAATCTGCCAAACACGAACACTATACATCTACATTTAATCTGCCAAACACGAACACTATACATCTACATTTAATGTGCCAAACACTAACACCGTACATTTACATTTAATCTGCCAAACACTAACACTATACATCTACATTTAATCTGCCAAACACTAACACTATACATCTACATTTAATCTGCCAAACACTAACACTGTACATCTACATTTAATCTGCCAAACACTAACGCGAAACATCTACATTTAATCTGCCAAACACTAACACTGTACATCTACATTTAATCTGCCAAACACTAACACTGTACATCTACATGTAATCTGCCAAACACTAACACTATACATCTACATTTAATCTGCCAAACACTAACGCGAAACATCTACATTTAATCTGCCAAACACGAACACTATACATCTACATTTAATGTGCCAAACACTAACACTATACATCTACATTTAATCTGCCAAACACTAACACCAAACATCTACATTTCATGTGCCAAACACCAAACATCTACATTTTATCTACCAAACACCAAACATCTACATTTTATCTACCAAACACCAAACATCTACATTTTATCTACCAAACACCAAACATCTACATTTTATCTACCAAACACCAAACATCTACATTTTATCTACCAAACACCAAACATCTACATTTAATCTGCCAAACACTAACACTATACATCTACATTTAATCTGCCAAACACCAAACATCTACATTTAATCTGCCAAACACTAACACCAAACATCTACATTTAATCTGCCAAACACTAACACTATACATCTACATTTAATCTGTCAAACACGAACACTATACATCTACATTTAATCTGCCAAACACTAACACTATACATCTACATTTAATCTGCCAAACACCGAACATCTACATTTAATCTGCCAAACAATAACACCAAACATTTACATTTATTCTGCCAAACACTAACACTATACATCTACATTTCATCTGCCAAACACCAAACATCTACATTTAATCTGCCAAACACTAAAACTATACATCTACATTTAATCTGCCAAACACTAACACTATACATCAACATTTCATCTGCCAAACACCAAACATCTACATTCAATCTGCTGAACAATAACACCAAACATTTACATTTAATCTGCCAAAAACTAACACTATACATCTGCATTTATTCTGCCAAACACTAACACCAAACATCTACATTTAATCTGCCAAACACAAACACAAAACATCTACATTTAATCTGCCAAACACTGACATTGTACATCTACATGTAATCTGCCAAACACTAACACTATACATCTACATATAATCTGCCAAACACTAACACCAAACATCTACATTTAATCTACAAAACACTAACACCAAACATCTACATTTAATCTACAAAACACTAACACCAAACATCTACATTTAATCTGCCAAACACAAACACCAAACATCTACATTTAATCTGCCAAACACTAACACTATACATCAACATTTAATCTGCCAAACACTAACACCGTACATTTACATTTAATCTGCCAAACACTAACACTATACATCTACATTTAATCTGCCAAACACTAACACCGTACATTTACATTTAATCTGCCAAACACTAACACTATACATCAACATTTAATCTGCCAAACACTAACACCGTACATCTACATTTAATCTTCCAAACACTAACACCAAACATCTACATTTAATCTGCCAAACACTAACACCAAACATCTACATTTAATCTGCCAAACACTAACACTATACATCAACATTTCATGTGCCAAACACCAAACATCTACATTTAATCTGCCAAACACAAACACTATACATCTACATTTAATCTGCCAAACACTAACACTATACATTAACATTTAATCTGCCAAACACTAACACCAAACATCTACATTGTATCTGCCAAACACTCTCTCTACCTCTATCCCCCTCTCTCTACCTCTATCCCCCTTCTCTCTACCTCTATCCCCTTCTCTCTACCTCTAGCCCCTCTCTCTACCTCTATCCCCTCTCTCTACCTCTATCCCCGCCTCTCTACCTCTATCCCCCTCTCTCCAACTATATCCACCTCTCTCTACCCCTATCCCCCTCTCTCTACCTCTATCCCCTCTCTACCTCTATCCCCCTCTCTCCAACTATATCCACCTCTCTCTACCCCTATCCCTCTCTCTCTACCTCTATCCCCCTCTCTCTACCTCTATCCCCCTCTCTCCAACTATATCCACCTCTCTCTACCCCTATCCCCCTCTCTCTACCTCTATCCCCCTCTCTCTACCTCTATCCCCTCTCTCCAACTATATCCACCTCTCTCTACCCCTATCCCCTCTCTCTACTTCTCACTACCTCTATCCCCCCTCTCTACCTCTATCCCCTCTCTCCAACTATATCCACCTCTCTCTACCCCTATCCCCCTCTCTCTACCTCTATCCCCTCTCTCCAACTATATCCACCTCTCTCTACCCCTATCCCCCTCTCTCTACCTCTATCCCCCACTCTCTACCTCTATCCCATCTCTCTACCTCTATCTCTCTACCTCTATCCCCCTCTCTCTACCTCTATCCCCTCTCTCCAACTATATCCACCTCTCTCTACCCCTATCCCCTCTCTCTACCTCTATCCCCCACTCTCTACCTCTATCCCATCTCTCTACCTCTATCTCTCTACCTCTATCCCCCTCTCTCTACCTCTATCCCCTCTCTCTACCTCTATCCCCCTCTCTACCTCTATCCCCCTCTCTCTACCTCTATCCCCTCTCTACCTCTATCCCCCTCTCTCTACCTCTATCCCCTCTCTCTACCTCTATCCCCCTCTCTCTACCTCTATCCCCCACTCTCTACCTCTTTCCCCTCTACCTCTATCCCCCTCTCTCTACCTCTATCCCCCACTCTCTACCTCTATCCCCTCTCTCTACCTCTATCCCCCTCTCTCCAACTATATCCACCTCTCTCTACCCCTATCCCCTCTCTCTACTTCTCACTACCTCTATCCCCCTCTCTCTACCTCTATCCCCTCTCTCTACCTATATCCCCCTCTCTCTACCTCTATCCCCCTCTCTCTACCTCTATCCCCTCTCTCTACCTCTATCCCCCTCTCTCCAACTATATCCACCTCTCTCTACCCTATCCCCCTCTCTCTACCCCTATCCCCCTCTACCTCTATCCCCTCTCTCCAACTATATCCACCTCTCTCCAACTATATCCCCCTCTCTCTACCTCTATCCCCTCTCTCTACCTCTATCCCCCTCTCTCCAACTATATCCACCTCTCTCTACCCCTATCCCCCTCTCTCTACCCCTATCCCCCTCTCTCTACCTCTATCCCCTCTCTCTACCTATATCCCCCTCTACCTCTATCCCCCTTTCTACCTCTATCCCCTCTCTCTACCTCTATCCCCCTTACCTCTATCCCCCTCTCTCTACCTCTATCCCCCTCTCTACCTCTATCCCCTTCTCAACTATATCCACCTCTCTCTACCCCTATCCCCTCTCTACTTCTCACTACCTCTATCCCCCTCTCTCCAACTATATCCACCTCTCTCTACCTCTATCCCGTTCTCTATACCCCTATCCCCCTCTCTCTACCTCTATCCCTCCTCTCTACCTCTATCCCCCTTTCTACCTCTATCCCCTCTCTCTACCTCTATCCCCCTCTCTCTACCTCTATCCCCCTCTCTCTACCTCTATCCCCCTCTCTCTACCTCTATCCCCTCTCTACCTCTACCCCCTCTCTCCAACTATATCCACCTCTCTCTACCTCTATCCCCCTCTCTCTACCTCTATCCCCTCTCTCTACCTCTACCCCCTCTCTCCAACTATATCCACCTCTCTCTACCCCTATCCCCCTCTCTCTACCCCTATCCCCCTCTCTCTACCTCTATCCCCTCTCTCCAACTATATCCACCTCTCTCCAACTATATCCACCTCTCTCTACCCCTATCCCCTCTCTCTACTTCTCACTACCTCTATCCCCCTCTCTCCAACTATATCCACCTCTCTCTACCCCTATCCCCTGTCTCTACTTCTCACTACCTCTATCCCCCTCTCTCTACCTCTATCCCCCTCTCTCTACCTCTATCCCCCTCTCTCTACCTCTATCCCCCTCTCTCCAACTATATCCACCTCTCTCTACCCCTATCCCCTCTCTCTACTTCTCACTACCTCTATCCCCCTCTCTCCAACTATATCCACCTCTCTCTACCTCTATCCCGTTCTCTATACCCCTATCCCCCTCTCTCTACCTCTATCCCTCCCTCTCTACCTCTATCCCCCTTTCTACCTCTATCCCCTCTCTCTACCTCTATCCCCCTCTCTCTACCTCTATCCCCCTCTCTCTACCTCTATCCCCCCTCTCTACCTCTATCCCCCTCTCTACCCCCCCTCTCTACCTCTATCCCCTCTCTCTACCTCTGTCCCCCTCTCTCTATCCCCCTCTCTACCTCTATCCCCTTCTCTCTCTCTATCCCCTCTCTACCTCTATCCCCCTCTCTACCTCTATCCCCCTCTCTCCAACTATATCCACCTCTCTCTACCCCTATCCCTCTCTCTCTACCTCTATCCCCTCTCTCTACCTCTATCCCCCTCTCTCCAACTATATCCACCTCTCTCTACCCCTATCCCCCTCTCTCTATCTCTATCCCCCTCTCTCTACCTCTATCCCCTCTCTCCAACTATATCCACCTCTCTACCCCTATCCCCTCTCTCTACTTCTCACTACCTCTATCCTCCTCTCTACCTCTATCCCCTCTCTCCAACTATATCCACCTCTCTCTACCCATATCCCCTCTCTCTACCTCTATCCCCTCTCTCCAACTATATCCACCTCTCTCTACCCTATCCCCCTTCTCTCTCTCTATCCCTCTCTACCTCTACCCCTTCTCTCTCTCTATCCCCCTCTCTCTACCTCTATCCCCTCTCTCCAACTATATCCACCTCTCTCTACCCCTATCCCCTCTCTCTACCTCTATCCCCCACTCTCTACCTCTATCCCCTCTCTCTACCTCTATCTCTACCTCTATCCCCTCTCTCTACCTCTATCCCCTCTCTCCAACTATATCCACCTCTCTCCAACTATATCCACCTCTCTCTACCCCTATCCCCTCTCTCTACTTCTCACTACCTCTATCCCCCTCTCTCCAACTATATCCACCTCTCTCTGCCCTATCCCCTCTCTCTACTTCTCACTACCTCTATCCCCCTCTCTCTACCTCTATCCCCCCTCTCTACCTCTATCCCCCTCTCTACCTCTATCCCCCTCTCTCCAACTATATCCACCTCTCTCTACCCCTATCCCCTCTCTCTACTTCTCACTACCTCTATCCCCCTCTCTCCAACTATATCCACCTCTCTCTACCTCTATCCCGTTCTCTATACCCCTATCCCCCTCTCTCTACCTCTATCCCTCCTCTCTACCTCTATCCCCCTTTCTACCTCTATCCCCTCTCTCTACCTCTATCCCCCTCTCTCTACCTCTATCCCCCTCTCTCTACCTCTATCCCCCTCTCTCTACCTCTATCCCTCTCTCTACCTCTACCCCTCTCTCCAACTATATCCACCTCTCTCTACCTCTATCCCCCTCTCTCTACCTCTATCCCCCTCTCTCTACCTCTATCCCCCTCTCTACCTCTATCCCCCTCTACCTCTATCCCCCTCTCTCCCCCCTCTCTACCTCTATCCCCCTCTCTCTACCTCTATCCCCCTCTCTCTATCCCCCTCTCTACCTCTATCCCCCTTCTCTCTCTCTATCCCCCTCTCTCTACCTCTATCCCCCCCTCTCTACCTCTATCCGCCTCTCTACCTCTACCCCCTTCTCTCTCTCTATCCCCTCTCTCTACCTCTACCCCTTCTCTCTCTCTATCCCCTCTCTCTACCTCTACCCCCTTCTCTCTCTCTATCCGCCTCTCTCTACCTCTACCACCTTCTCTCTCTCTATACGCCTCTCTCTACCTCTACCCCCTTCTCTCTCTCTATCCCCTCTCTCTACCTCTACCCCCTTCTCTCTCTCTATCCCCTCTCTCTACCTCTACCCCCTTCTCTCTCTCTATCCCCTCTCTACCTCTATCCCCTCTCTCCAACTATATCCACCTCTCTCTACCCCTATCCCCCTCTCTCTACCTCTATCCCCCACTCTCTACCTCTATCCCCTCTCTACCTCTATCTCTACCTCTATCCCCCTCTACCTCTATCCCCTCTCTCCAACTATATCCACCTCTCTCTACCCCTATCCCCCTCTCTACCTCTATCCCCCTCTCTCTACCTCTATCCCCTCTCTCTACCTCTATCCCCCTCTCTCTACCTCTATCCCCCTCTCTACCTCTATCCCCCTCTCTCTACCTCTATCCCCTCTCTCTACCTCTATCCCCCTCTCTCTACCTCTATCCCCCTCTCTCTATCCCCCTCTCTACCTCTATCCCCCTTCTCTCTCTCTATCCCCCTCTCTCTACCTCTATCCCCCTCTCTACCTATATCCCCCCCTCTCTCTACCTCTATCCCCTCTCTCTACCTCTATCCCCCCTCTCTACCTCTATCCCCCTCTCTACCTCTATCCCCCTCTCTCCCTCTATCCCCCTCTCTACCTCTATCCCCTCTCTCTACCTCTATCCCCCTCTCTCTACCTCTATCCCCCTCTCGCCAACTCTACCCCCTTCTCTCTCTCTATCCGCCTCTACCCCCTTCTCTCTCTCTATCCGCCTCTCTCTACCTCTACCCCTTTCTCCCTCTCTATCCGCCTCTCACTACCTCTACCCCCTTCTCTCTCTCTATCCCCTCTCTCTACCTCTACCCCCTTCTCTCTCTCTATCCGCCTCTCTCTACCTCTACCCCCTTCTCTCTCTCTATCTGCCTCTCTCTACCTCTACCCCTTCTCTCTCTCTATCCCCTCTCTCTACCTCTACCCCTTCTCTCTCTCTATCCCCTCTCTCTACCTCTACCCCTTCTCTCTCTCTATCCGCCTCTCTCTACCTCTACCCCCTTCTCTCTCTCTATTCGCCTCTCTCTACCTCTACCCCTTCTCTCTCTCTATCCCCTCTCTCTACCTCTACCCCCTTCTCTCTCTCTATCCCCTCTCTCTACCTCTACCCCCTTCTCTCTCTCTATCCGCCTCTCTCTACCTCTACCCCTTCTCTCTCTCTATCCGCCTCTCTCTACCTCTACCCCCTTCTCTCTCTCTATCCGCCTCTCTCTACCTCTACCCCCTTCTCTCTCTCTATCCGCCTCTCTCTACCTCTACCCCCTTCTCTCTCTCTATCTCCTCTCTCTACCTCCTCTTGTCTATCTGTTTCTCTTCTGTATCAGTCTCTGCTCCACCTCTTCATACAAACTCCATATCCCTTTTTCATTGTACCTCTTTCTACGTTCTTTCTCCTTTTTTGTCACTGTTTTACACACACTATTTCTCTATCTTGACTTCTCTCCTTCTTTCTGAGACTCCCTCTCTCTTCCTCCATGGTCACTAACATGTTCATTGAAGCAGTCAGACACAGAAGCAAAGGAAACAGACCCTAACCACATTATAAACACAACCACAATCCAACCATAAAATAATCGCAAACACAATTCAACACATTTTAAATACACCCACTGACAATTATTAAACACTAAAACTAACCCCAAATTACAAAGTATACCATCACTGCTGAAACAACACAGAGACGTTTTTAATGAACCTTCAGACGTAAGCCAAACCAAAGCATTTAAAAACATCACAACGGTGAACAAGCAACAAACATGTTTTCAGATGCTCACTGCCACCAGGGAAACACAACAACACAATAACAAAGCAACCACGTGTAATACCCTTGTTAAAACCAAGTAAAGAGTTTATTTGTTATAATTAATTGGTATTAGATTTAAAAGGTGATTGAATGCTGCTGAATTGTTACGTCGGTAATGCATTTCTTTTGAAGGAATATTCCTTTAAAGAACAAGTGAAATAGGTTGATTTACTTTTCGGTTTTGACCAATAAGGTAGCTTGTTAAGCTGAGGCCAATGGGAGAGTTGACCTGGTTAACAGGAGGCCTGGGAAAGAGACGTTGAAGAAAGAGGGAGAGATGTTGAAAAAAGGATGGAGAGAAAAAGAAAGAAAAACTATAAAAGAAGACGAGAAAAGCTCAACAAAACCCATATCTACCGAGTTTTGAAGGGAAATATTGATTTTATTTTATTAATGAGTTATTATATTTTTATTAAGAAAAACTTAGTAGAGATTGAAGCTACCGTTTCATTGTGGAGGTATTTGACAGCCTCGAGATTAGCCTAGCGTCGTGCGAGAACTGGAGAGAATTACTTGTGGAAGATTAACGAGTTCATGTTACCATGGGATATGTGTTGCTGCTAAGGAGCACTGTCTGCATTGATAGCTGTGCATCTTGTGAGGACACCTGCACGGAACTGCTATACTTCGCTGAGGAAATATATAGGAGTAGTGAGTAACCACAACGGTGGGGTGCTTCGGGACTTTATGTGTGTCGCCATTTTTTGGGCGGAGCTCCAACGCGCGCCAATGGGTTTAACCAAGCTTGCAATTCATTTGGACATGGGTTGTGAAAAATCATTGGGGTTTATTATTTATTTATTTTGATGTGGTACATTGAAAATGTGATAATATACATATTGAACCTTATGTCTGTTGCGTTGGTCATTTACTGTTTCAGTTTCATTTAATGCATGGGAAAGCACATCCTTATATAATAACAACAATCTATAATCGTTCTATCTGAAATGAATCCTCTAGTTTGTCATCATCCTAGCGAGTTTATAATAGGGATTCTTATTGGAGATGTGCTTCTCTCCTAACATCCCATGCTGTTCAGATATTCTAAGTAAGGTCATATCATGAGAGTCACATTTGAGCCTGGTGAGAGGGTTACACATTAAACAGCAGCCAGCCCAGTAACCCTTGTACACAACAACTAGCTAGCTGCCCATTAAAGTGTCAACACAACTTAGTGTCAGCTACTGTACTCCGACTAACCTCATCACAGACCTGGGGATCATTCAGGTGGGGGAAATGTACTGAACATTAT
>NC_088413.1:67251257-67258757 GCF_034236695.1 Oncorhynchus nerka
GGCCCGTGTGTGTAATGTGTTGGCTTTAGTTCCAGTTGAGTGAACAGGATGAATGGATACGGTTCTGCAGACAGGGCTCCAACACACAGCCATGGACAAGCCCCGGCTCAGCCCAGCTCAGCGTTCCATCTACTGTAGGGGCTCAACTCAATACAGCGCCTGCCGCGTGCTACGTATTCACTTACATTAGTGGTAAAATAGCAACGTGGAGCAGCGGGATTAGCACACCATTGCTTTATTACAGTACGCTTGTGGTGTGATAATCGGATTGAGTTTTAAACCTTACCTTCATAAAATATAAAAGGTTATTTGGGGAGAAAGACCATTACTTTGGAGAGGGTTTAGTCTACAATATATACAGCACAGCAGCAGTGTTAGGAGACACACTGCTTATCTTGTACTTTTAGGATGAGAATTAGGAGAATTGTAGGAGGACATTTTTAGGAATTTAGGAACTTTTTTTTTAAATCACAAAATAAACGCTGAATTATTTCATACTAAATATATTTTTATTTCAAGAAAAAATTCACATAAACAAAATATATATTAATAATAAATGTTATTGAAAACACATTAACTTAAATACTTATGGTCTCAAATCAAAGCCTAAAAATCAAATATTACTTTCAGTTAGCAGCATGCAAAGCAAAATACAGACTAAGTCAATTAAAAAAATGGCAACATACACAAATGTACACACATCACTACCACTACCACTACCATACCACTACCACTACCATACCACTACCATACCACTACCATACCACTACCATACCACTACCATACCACTACCACTACCACTACCATACCACTACCATACCACTACCATACCACTACCCACTACCATACCACTACCACTACCACCACTACCACTACCACTACCATACCACTACCATACCACTACCATACCACTACCATACCACTACCATACCACTACCACTACCACTACCACTACCACTACCACTACCATACCCACTACCACTACCACCCACTACCACTACCACTACCACCACTACCACCACCACCACCATACCACTACCACTACCACTACCATACCACTACCACTACCACTACCACTACCATACCACTACCATACCACTACCACTACCACTACCACCACTACCATACCACTACCACCACTACCACTACCATACCACTACCACCACTACCACCACTACCACCACTACCATACCACTACCATACCACTACCACTACCACCACTACCACTACCACCACTACCACTACCATACCACTACCATACCACTACCCATACCACTACCATACCACCACCACCACTACCACTACCATACCACTACCATACCACTACCATACCACTACCACTACCACTACCATACCACTACCACTACCACTACCACTACCACTACCATACCACTACCACTACCACTACCATACCACTACCATACCACTACCACCACTACCACTACCACTACCATACCACTACCACTACCCACTACCACTACCACTACCACTACCACCACCACTACCACTACCACTACCACTACCACTACCACTACCACTACCACTACCACTACCATACCACTACCACTACCATACCACTACCATACCACTACCATACCACTACCACCATACCACTACCATACCACTACCACTACCACCACTACCATACCACTACCATACCACTACCATACCACTACCACTACCACTACCACCACTACCACTACCACTACCATACCACTACCATACCACTACCACTACCACCACTACCATACCACTACCACTACCACTACCATACCACTACCACTACCACTACCACTACCATACCACCATACCACTACCACTACCACTGCCATACTACCACTACCATACCACTACCCACTACCACTACCACTACCACTACCACTACCACTACCACTACCACTACCACTACCACTACCACTACCACTACCACTACCACTACCATACCACTACCACTACCACTACCATACCACTACCATACCACTACCACTACCACTACCACTACCATACCACTACCACTACCACTACCATACCACTACCACTACCACTACCATACCACTACCACTACCACTACCATACCACTACCACTACCACCATACCATACCACCACTACCATACCACTACCACTACCACTACCACACCATACCACTACCATACCACTACCACTACCACTACCATACCACTACCATACCACTACCACTACCATACCACTACCATACCACTACCACTACCACTACCACTACCATACCACTACCACTACCACTACCATACCACTACCACTACCACTACCATACCACTACCACTACCACCTACCATACCACTACCATACCACTGCCATACCACTACCACTACCACTACCATACCACTACCACTACCACTACCATACCACTACCACTACCACTACCACTACCACTACCACTACCATACCACTACCACTACCACTACCACTACCACTACCACCACTACCATACCACTACCACTACCACTACCACTACCACTACCACTACCACCACCATACCACTACCATACCACTACCATACCACTACCACTACCACTACCACTACCACTACCACTACCACTACCACCATACCACTACCATACCACTACCACTACCACCACTACCACTACCATACCACTACCACTACCACTACCACTACCACTACCACTACCACTACCACTACCACTACCACCACTACCACTACCACTACCACTACCATACCACTACCACTACCATACCATACCACTACCACTACCACTACCATACCACTACCATACCCACCACCATACCACTACCACTACCATACCACTACCATACCACTACCACTACCACTACCATACCACTACCACTACCACTACCATACCACTACCACTACCACTACCACTACCACTACCACTACCATACCACTACCACTACCACTACCACTACCACTGCCATACCACTACCACTGCCATACCACTACCACTACCACCACTACCACTACCACTACCACTACCACTACCACTACCACTACCACTACCACTACCACTACCACTACCACCACCACTACCACTACCACTACCATACCACTACCACTACCACTACCACTACCACTACCATACCACTACCATACCACTACCACTACCACTACCATACCACCCACTGCCACCATACCATACCACTACCACCACCATACCACTACCATACCACTACCACTACCACTACCACTACCACCACTACCATACCACTACCATACCATACCACTACCATACCACTACCACTACCACTACCATACCACTACCACTACCACTACCATACCACTACCACTACCACTACCACTACCATACCACTACCACTACCATACCACTACCACTACCACTACCATACCACTACCATACCACTACCACTACCACTACCACTACCACTACCACTACCACTACCACTACCACTACCATACCACTACCACTACCACTACCACTACCACTACCACTACCACCACTACCACTACCATACCACTACCACCACCATACCACTACCACTACCACACCACTACCACTACCACTACCACTACCACTACCATACCACTACCACTACCATACCACTACCATACCACTACCATACCACCACCACTACCACTACCATACCACTACCATACCACTACCATACCACTACCCATACCACTACCATACCACTACCATACCACTACCACTACCACTACCACTACCACTACCATACCACTACCACTACCACTACCACTACCACTACCACTACCACTACCACTACCACTACCATACCACTACCATACCACTACCATACCACTACCATACCACTACCATACACTGCCACTACCACTACCACTACCACTACCACTACCATACCACTACCACTACCACTACCATACCACTACCACTACCACTACCATACCATACCACTACCACTACCACTACCACTACCACACTACCATACCACTACCATACCACTACCATACCACTACCACTACCACTACCACTACCATACCACTACCATACCACTACCACTACCACTACCACTACCATACCACTACCACTACCACTACCATACCACTACCACTACCATACACCATACCACTACCACTACCACCATACCACTACCATACCACTACCATACCACTACCACTACCACTACCACTACCACTACCACTACCACTACCACTACCACCATACCACTACCACTACCACTACCATACCACCACCATACCACTACCATACCACTACCACTACCACTACCATACCACTACCACTACCACTACCACTACCACTACCACTACCACTACCACTACCACTACCCACTACCACTACCACTACCACTACCACTACCACTACCACTACCACTACCACTACCATACCACTACCATACCACTACCATACCACTACCACTACCACTACCACCACTACCATACTACCACCACTACCATACCACTACCACCACTACCATACCACTACCACTACCACTACCATACCACTACCACTACCATACCACTACCACTACCACTACCATACCACTACCACTACCACTACCACTACCACTACCACTACCACTACCACTACCACTACCATACCACTACCACCATACCACTACCACTACCACTACCATACCACTACCATACCACTACCACTACCACTACCACTACCATACCACTACCACTACCACTACCACTACCACTACCTCACTACCACTACCATACCACTACCACTACCACTACCACTACCACTACCACTACCATACCACTACCACTACCACTACCACTACCACTACCATACCACTACCATACCACTACCACTACCACTACCACTACCATACCACTACCACTACCACTACCATACCACTACCACTACCACCACTACCATACCACTACCACTACCACTACCACTACCACTACCATACCACTACCACTACCATACCACTACCACTACCATACCACTACCACCACTACCATACCACTACCACTACCACTACCATACCACTACCACTACCACTACCATACCACTACCACTACCATACCACTACCATACCACTACCATACCACTACCATACCACTACCACTACCACTACCATACCACTACCATACCACTACCATACCACTACCACTACCACTACCATACCACTACCACTACCACTACCACTACCACTACCACTACCATACCACTACCACTACCACTACCACTACCATACCACTACCATACCACTACCATACCACTACCACTACCACTACTACCACTACCATACCACTACCACTACCACTACCACTACCACTACCACTACCACTACCACTACCACTACCACTACCACTACCACTACCATACCACTACCACTACCACTACCACCACTACCACTACCACTACCATACCACTACCACTACTACACTACCATACCACTACCATACCACCACTACCATACCACTACCACTACCATACCACTACCATACCACTACCACCACCACTACCATACCACTACCACACTACCATACCACTACCACTACCACTACCATACCACTACCACTACCACTACCATACCACTACCACTACCACTACCATACCACTACCACTACCACTACCACTACCACTACCACTACCACTACCACTACCACTACCATACCACTACCACTACCACTACCATACCACTACCACTACCACTACCATACCACTACCACTACCACTACCCACTACCACTACCACTACTACCATACCACTACCACTACCACTACCATACCACTACCACTACCACTACCATACCACTACCACTACCACTACCATACCACTACCACTACCACTACCATACCACTACCACTACCACTACCATACCACTACCACTACCACTACCATACCACTACCACTACCACTACCATACCACTACCACTACCACTACCATACCACTACCACTGCCATACCACTACCATACCACTACCACTACCACTACCATACCACTACCATACCACTACCACTACCACTACCATACCACTACCATACCACTACCACTACCACTACCACCACTACCACTACCATACCACTACCATACCACTACCACTACCACTACCACTACCACTACCATACCACTACCACTATACCACTACCATACCACTACCATACCACTACCACTACCACTACCACTACCACTACCACCACTACCACTACCACTACCATACCACTACCACTACCATACCACTACCACTACCACTACCATACCACTACCACTACCACTACCACTACCACTACCACTACCACTACCACTACCACTACCACTACCATACCACTACCACTACCACTACCACTACCACTACCACTACCACTACCACTACCATACCACTACCATACCACTACCACTACCATACCACTACCACTACCATACCACTACCACTACCACTACCACTACCATACCACTACCACTACCACTACCATACCACTACCTACCACTACCACCACTACCACTACCACTACCATACCACTACCACTACCACTACCATACCACTACCATACCACTACCATACCACTACCACTACCACCACTACCATACCACTACCATACCACTACCACTACCACTACCATACCATACCATACCACTACCACCACACTACCACCACCATACCACTACCATACCACTACCATACCACTACATACCACTACCACTACCACTACCATACCACTACCACTACCACTACCACTACCATACCACTACCACTACCACTACCATACCACTACCATACCACTACCATACCAGAGAGACAGACACACCTGACCCCTATACATACAACACTACCACTACCACTACCATACCACTACCACTACCATACCACTACCACTACCATACCACCAGAGAGACAGACACACCTGACCCCTATACATACAACACTACCACTACCACTACCATACCACTACCATACCACCAGAGAGACAGACACACCTGACCCCTATACATACAACACTACCACTACCACTACCACTACCACTACCACTACCACTACCACTACCACTACCATACCACTACCATACCACTACCATACCACTACCACTACCACTACCATACCACTACCATACCACTACCACTACCACTACCATACCACTACCATACCACTACCATACCACTACCACTACCATACCACTACCATACCACTACCACTACCATACCACTACCATACCACTACCACTACCACTACCATACCACTACCATACCACTACCACTACCACTACCATACCACTACCATACCACTACCATACCACTACCACTACCACTACCATACCACTACCATACCACTACCACTACCATACCACTACCACTACCACTACCATACCACTACCACTACCACTACCATACCACTACCACTACCACTACCATACCACTACCACTACCACTACCATACCACTACCACTACCACTACCATACCACTACCACTACCACTACCATACCACTACCACTACCACTACCACTACCACTACCACTACCACTACCACTACCACTACCACTACCACTACCACTACCACTACCATACCACT
>NC_088413.1:67261257-67276257 GCF_034236695.1 Oncorhynchus nerka
GGGCTAACCAAGTCTAGACCCAGGCTGTATAAACCAACATTAACAAGATATGTCGGCTTACAGTGATACAGAACAAGCATCATGCAGTACTTGGAGAATTGGAGAAGAGAGTCAGAATTTTTATACATTAACGTATAATGTATTGTAATATTTCCTACTTTTAAAAATAAAACCCAAACTTGTCAGAATAAATCTCTGCTTCAAAACTATAATTTCACAATGAGAAATAATGGACTGATGTTGAATATAAAGGAATGTACAGTATTTAAAAGGAAAAGGGATTGGATAGGAGAAGAGGAGAGTATGATAGAACAGTAGCGAAGGAGAGAAAGGCACTGAGGGGGACAGAGAGAAGAGAAGAGACAAAGGAACTGAGGGGGACAGAGAAAAGAGAAGAGAGAGAGGAACTGAGAGAGGAACTGAGAGACGAACTGAGGGGGACAGAGAAGAGGAGAGAGAAATGAACTGATGGGGACAGAGAGAAGAGAAGAGAGAGAGGAAATGAGAGAAGAGAAGTGAAGAGAGAAGAACTGAGGGGGACAGAGAGAAGAGAAGAGGGAGAGGAACTGAGAGAAGAGAAGAGAAGAGAGAAGAACTGAGGGGGACAGAAAGAAGAGAAGAGAGAGAGGAACTGAGAGAGGAACTGAGGGGGACAGAGAGAAGAGAAGAGAGAGGGGAACTGAGTGGGACAGAGAGAATAGAAGAGAGAGGGGAACTGAGTGGGACAGAGAGAATAGAAGAGAGAGGGGAACTGAGGGGGACAGAGAGAAGAGAAGAGAGAGGGGAACTGAGGGGGACAGAGAGAAGAGAAGAGAGAGGGGAACTGAGTGGGACAGAGAGAATAGAAGAGAGAGGGGAACTGAGTGGGACAGAGAGAATAGAAGAGAGAGGGGAACTGAGGGGGACAGAGAGAAGAGAAGAGAGAGGGGAACTGAGGGGGACAGAGAGAAGAGAAGAGAGAACTGAGAGGGGAACTGAGTGGGACAGAGAGAAGAGAAGAGAGAGGGGAACTGAGTGGGACAGAGAGAATAGAAGAGAGAAGAGAAGAGAGAGGGGAACTGAGTGGGACAGAGAGAATAGAAGAGAGAGGGGAACTGAGAGGGGAACTGAGGGGGCATCTGTGAAAGAACATTAACCTATAGGGTTCTACATAAACCTATTTCACACTCGTCAGAAGCTCTAAGAATTTGACTTGTAAGGAGCGCGCGCGCACACACACACACACACACACACACACACACACACACACACACACACACACACACACACACACACACACACACACACACACACACACACGGATAAGCACACAGGACATTGAGCAAAATTACGCCAAGTACCTGTGTGTGTGTCCATGCCTTGCTGATGCTTAGTTACTCACTCAAGTGTTGCTGGTCCATCTGTGAATGGAAGGCCCGTGACTGTGCGTGTGTGAGGGTATGTGTGTGTGTGATGGTGAAGCTGTGATCCTGCCTCCCCCTGTCCTTCCTCCCCTCTGCCCCGAAACACCCAGAGGAGAGTAGTGACTCACCCAGGTGAGAGTAGTGACTCACCCAGATGAAAGTAGCGACTCACCCAGGGGAGAGTAGTGACTCACCAAGGGTAGAGTAGTGACTCACCCAAGGGGAGAGTGGTGACTCACCCAGGGGAGAGTAGTGACTCACCCAGGGGAGAGTAGTGACTCACCCAGAGGAGAGTAGTGACTCACCCAGAGGAGAGTAGTGACTCACCCAGGGGAGAGTAGTGACTCACCCAGGGGAGAGTAGTGACTCACCCAGGGGAAAGTAGTGACTCACCCAGAGGAAAGTAGTGCCTCACCCAGAGGAAAGCAGTGACTCACCCAGAGGAGAGTAGTGACTCACCCAGGGGAGAGTAGTGACTCACCCAGAGGAAAGTAGTGACTCACCCAGGGGTGAGTAGTGACTCACCCAGGGGAGAGTAGTGCCTCACCCAGAGGAAAGCAGTGCCTCACCCAAAGGAAAGTAGTGCCTCACCCAGAGGAAAGCAGTAACTCAACCAGAGGAAAGCAGTGACTCACCCAGAGGAAAGTAGTGCCTCACCCAGAGGAAAGTAGTGACTCACCCAGAGGAAAGCAGTGACTCACCCAGCAAAAGCAGTGAGTCATCCAAAGGAAAGTAGTGCCTCACCCAGAGGAAAGTAGTGCCTCACCCAGAGGAAAGCAGTGACTCGCCCAGAGGACAGCAGTGCCTCACCCAGAGGAAAGAAGTGCCTCACCCAGAGGAAAGTAGTGACTCACCCAGAGGAAAGTAGTGACTCACCCAGAGGAAAGTAGTGCCTCACCCAGAGGAAAGTAGTGCCTTACTCAGAGGAAAGTAGTGCCTCACCCAGAGGAAAGTAGTGACTCACCCAGAGGAAAGTAGTGCCTCACCCAGAGGAAAGTAGTGCCTCACCCAGAGGAAAGTAGTGCCTCACCCAGAGGAAAGTAGTGACTCACCCAGAGGAAAGTAGTGACTCACTGTTTACTTAATGCTGTGTCTGTTGTGTTCGGTGTTTTTACGGGTGTGTGATGGGTATAGTCAGGAGCAGGTGGGTAGTCAGAATGGCCGTGGGATGTTAGCATTAGTGTGTGTGTGTGTTGGGGGAAGGTGGGGTTCGATGTGTGTGTGTTAGCGTTAGCGGCAGATGGACCGTCGGCTTTAATACTGAACGTGTGGGTAGGTGACAGTACCGACTGCAGGAAGAAGAGAGGAGATGGGGGCAGAGGAGGAGGAGTTGGGGGAGAGGAGGGAGAGGAGGAGATGGGGGTGAGGAGGGGGTGAGGGGAGATGAGGGAGAGGAGGTAGAAAGGAGATGATGGAGGAGAGGAGGAGATGGGGGAGAGGAGGAGATGGGAGAGGAGGAGATGGGGAGAGGAGGAGATGGGGGGGAGGAGGGGGAGAGGAGGAGATGGGGGAGAGGGGAGATGGGGGAGAGGGGAGAGGAGGAGATGGGGGTGAGGCGGAGGAGATGGGGGAAATGAGGGGGAGAGGAGGAGAGGAGGGTGAGGAGGAGATGGGGGAGGGAGGAGATGGGGGAGAGGAGGAGATGGGGGGAGAGGAGGGGGAGAGGAGGAGATGAGGGGGTGAGGAGGAGATGGGGGAGAGGATGAGATGGGGGAAAGGAGGGGGAGAGGAGGAGAGGAGGTGTAGCCAGGTCGTTCAAGATTGACATTGAAATTGGACGTCATGTAATCCAATGACTCTGGATCAGAACGTTGCGTGTTTGGTCCTAGTTGTAGACACTGTCTTTTTATTTTAACCCTGTCCCAAACCCTAACCATTCAGAATGAGTGCCTAATCTTAACGTTGAAATTTGACATTTGGAGAATATGGATTTAATTTGGGACTGTGAGAGCTTGTTGAGGAGGCAATAGGGAGCAGGAGGGGGAGAGGAAGAGATGGGGAGAGGAAGGGGAAAGGAGGAGACGGGGTAGTGGAGGAGATGTGGAGAGGAAGGGGAAAGGAGGAGACGGGGTACTGGAGGAGATGGGGAGAGGAAGGGGAAAGGAGGAGACGGGGTACTGGAGGAGATGGGGAGAGGAAGGGGAAAGGAGGAGACGGGGTACTGGAGGAGATGTGGAGAGGAAGGGGAAAGGAGGAGACGGGGTACTGGAGGAGATGGGGAGAGGAAGGGGAAAGGAGGAGACGGGTAGTGGAGGAGATGGGGAGAGGAAGGGGAAAGGAGGAGACGGGGTACTGGAGGAGATGGGGAGAGGAAGGGGAAAGGAGGAGACGGGTAGTGGAGGAGATGGGGAGAGGAAGGGGAAAAGAGGAGACGGGTAGTGGAGGAGATGGGGAGAGGAAGGGGAAAGGAGGAGACGGGGTAGTGGAGGAGATGGGGAGAGGAAGGGGAAAGGAGGAGACGGGTAGTGGAGGAGATGGGGAGAGGAAGGGGAAAGGAGGAGACGGGTAGTGGTGGAGATGGGGAGAGGAAGGGAAAGGAGGAGACGGGGTAGTGGAGGAGATGGGGAGAGGAAGGGGAAAGGAGGAGACGGGGTAGTGGAGGAGATGGGGAGAGGAAGGGGAAAGGAGGAGACGGGGTAGTGGAGGAGATGGGGAGAGGAAGGGGAAAGGAGGAGACGGGTTAGTGGAGGAGATGGGGAGAGGAAGGGGAAAGGAGGAGACGGGGTAGTGGAGGAGATGTGGAGAGGAAGGGGAAAGGAGGAGACGGGGTACTGGAGGAGATGGGGAGAGGAAGGGGAAAGGAGGAGACGGGGTAGTGGAGGAGATGGGGAGAGGAAGGGGAAAGGAGGAGACGGGGTAGTGGAGGAGATGGGGAGAGGAAGGGAAAGGAGGAGACGGGGTAGTGGAGGAGATGGGGAGAGGAAGGGAAAAGAGGAGACGGGGTAGTGGAGGAGATGGGGAGAGGAAGGGGAAAGGAGGAGACGGGGTAGTGGAGGAGATGGGGAGAGGAAGGGAAAGGAGGAGACGGAGTACTGGAGGAGATGGGGAGAGGAAGGGGAAAGGAGGAGACGGGGTAGTGGAGGAGATGGGGAGAGGAAGGGGAAAGGAGTAGACGGGGTAGTGGAGGAGATGGGGAGAGGGGGGGGGAGTTTTCTAAAGGAACACATTCGGGTTCCACAACGGGTTTAAAATGAAGAACACAAACACTATTGCCTACCAACTGGGTTTCTGGGTTTCTTTTCACCTAAAACTACATGTGGCCTATAAACTGTGCTATAGTCGCCGCTGATGAAGGAATATTCCTGTTCTCAGGTATAATCTGACGCAGATTAAAACAAATCTCTAATCAGAGTAAAAACATTCTCCAAAACAACCCTACTTTGAGTCAATAAAACAGTCAAATAATGACATTCTAAAATTCTAAAATAACCAATAAAAAATTAAATGTGTTGGTTACTGAAAATACAACAAATATTTATCCAAGCACTTAATTCAGAGTTGTTGTGATTAGGAAGTAGGAACGAGAAGGAGTACTGGGGGCAAGGCCGGGGAGCTCGACCATACCGTGTGTACACCCAGCTCCCTACAGCTCCCGGTGTGGTCAAGCACAGCTAAGTGACAACCACAACACATACACACACACACATACATACACACACATACACAGCACATGTATACAACAAACTTACACCTTACACCAGTTTATTTGTCTGTGTTTATGCCTGTATATCTGTTAGTCTGTCTGTCCATTCAGACATGTTGGGCAAGATAAACCTAGCAGGTTGCGATACTATCATCGCAAATAAAACTCAATAAAACAACAGTGGCGCAAAGACATGCATTTATAGTGGGAGAAAATTAATAGAATATGGGGAAAATCAAATGAATCAGCTGCGGGACGCAAATTAAATTAAATTAAATTAAATTGTTTTCTATTGCAACAGTAATTGATCATTTACTAGGAAATGAAAACAATTTACTCAATAAATAAACTGCCTTTTAAAAATAAAAAAAGACTGCTTCCCTTTCCTTTTGTTTGTACTTTCATTTTTGAACAAACCCCAAAACATGCACAGTGTTCGTTTCAGACTATATTTGCTGTGGTATTGTATCATTACCAAACCAAAGTTTAAGAGGGGTAAAAAGCAATGGGAGAAGAGGGTCCTCACATCTAGTTCCAACGCAACGCTAAACTGGAGAGAGAGAGGGAGAGACAGGGAATAGACGGGAGAGAGATGAGAGAGATGATAGATGAGAGAGAGATGAGAGAGAGATATGGGAGAGAGGTGAGAGAGATGGGAGAGAGATGAGAGAGAGATGAGAGAGAGATATGGGAGAGAGATGAGAGAGATGACAGATGAGAGAGAGATATGGGAGAGAGATGAGAGAGAGAGAGATGACAGATGAGAGAGAGATATGGGAGAGAGATGAGAGAGATGACAGATGAGAGAGAGATGAGAGAGAGAGATGACAGATGAGAGAGAGATATGGGAGAGAGATGAGAGAGATGACAGATGAGAGAGAGATGAGAGAGAGAGAGATGACAGATGAGAGAGAGATATGGGAGAGAGATGAGAGAGAGCTGGGAGAGAGATGAGAGAGAGATGAGAGAGAGATGGGAGAGAGATGAGAGAGAGATGAGAGAGAGACGGGAGAGAGATGAGAGAGATGATAGATGAGCGACAGTTGAGAGAGAGATATGGGAGAGAGATGAGAGAGATGAGATATGGGAGAGAGATGAGAGAGAGATGAGATATGGGAGAGAGATGAGAGAGAGATGAGATATGGGAGAGAGATGAGAGAGAGACGGGAGGGAGATGAGATATGGGAGAGAGATGAGAGAGAGATGAGATATGGGAGAGAGATGAGAGAGAGATGAGAGAGAGATGAGAGATGAGAGAGAGAGATGAGAGAGAGATGAGATATGGGAGAGAGATGAGAGAGAGACGGGAGAGAGATGAGAGAGATGATAGATGAGAGAGAGATGAGAGATGAGAGAGAGAGATGAGAGATGAGATATGGGAGAGAGATGAGAGAGAGACGGGAGAGAGAATGAGAGATGATAGATGAGAGAGAGATGAGAGAGAGATATGGGAGAGAGATGAGAGAGAGATGGGAGAGAGATGAGAGAGATGATAGATGAGAGAGAGATGAGAGAGAGAGAGATGAGAGATGAGATATGGGAGAGAGATGAGAGAGAGACGGGAGAGAGATGAGAGAGATGATAGATGAGAGAGAGATGAGAGAGAGATATGGGAGAGAGATGAGAGAGAGATGGGAGAGAGATGAGAGAGAGATGAGAGAGAGATGAGAGATGAGAGAGAGATGAGATATGGGAGAGAGATCAGAGAGAGAGATGAGAGAGAGATGAGAGAGAGATATGGGAGAGAGATGAGAGAGAGCTGGGGTCCTGTCATTCTCCCCCCATCAGTCAAACACGTGAAGCATGATGGGAGGATGAGGGGAGGAAATATTTCACTGTCAGACAGGAGGCAGCATAGCTATTCATCCCTCCCCTCCCCAGTTCTCTGTCTCTGCTGCAGGACAATGACAATTTAATCATTCCATACAAGACCACACCATGCAGAGGAGAGCAGAGAGCTCACACACACACACACACACACACACTGCTTCCTCCTCCCGTCTCTCCTGGCCAAACCAGCAGGCCGCCCTATTTGATAAGCATAACAGACCTAGCACTTAACCCTCTTCCCCTAGCCACACACACACCTTGTTTTTAGAGTTACTACCCCATCCACTCTCGCCAAGAAAAAAAAGCACAAAACATGGAGATAACATGATAAACGATCAGCTGTCACACTCTCTTTTTATAGAGGAGGATTCAAACAGAAGAAGGGAGAAACGCGTGAATGACGGAGGAGGGGAATCCACAGGGGGAAGAGAGGGTTGGAGAGAGGGAGAGATGGGGGATGAGTGGAGTGGAGGGGAATCCACAGGGGGAAGAGAGGGTTGGAGAGAGGGAGAGATGGGGGATGAGTGGAGTGGAGGGAATCCACAGGGGGAAGAGAGGGTTGGAGAGAGGGAGAGATGGGGGATGAGTGGAGAGGAGGGGAATCCACAGGGGGAAGAGAGGGTTGGAGAGAGGGAGAGATGGGGGATGAGTGGAGTGGAGGGGAATCCACAGGGGGAAGAGAGGGTTGGAGAGAGGGAGAGATGGGGGATGAGTGGAGAGGAGTGGAATCCACAGGGGAAGAGAGAGGTTGGAGAGAGGGAGAGATGGGGGATGAGTGGAGAGGAGGGGAATCCACAGGGGGAAGAGAGGGTTGGAGAGAGGGAGAGATGGGGGATGAGTGGAGAGGAGGGGAATCCACAGGGGGAAGAGAGGGTTGGAGAGAGGGAGAGATGGGGGATGAGTGGAGTGGAGGGGAATCCACAGGGGGAAGAGAGGGTTGGAGAGAGGGAGAGATGGGGGATGAGTGGAGAGGAGTGGAATCCACAGGGGGAAGAGAGGGTTGGAGAGAGGGAGAGATGGGGGATGAGTGGAGTGGAGGGGAATCCACAGGGGGAAGAGAGGGTTGGAGAGAGGGAGAGATGGGGGATGAGTGGAGTGGAGGGGAATCCACAGGGGGAAGAGAGGGTTGGAGAGAGGGAGAGATGGGGGATGAGTGGAGTGGAGGGGAATCCACAGGGGAAGAGAGGGTTGGAGAGAGGGAGGGATGGGGGATGAGTGGAGAGGAGTAGAATCCACAGGGGGAAGGGAGAGTTGGAGAGAGGGAGAGATGGGGGATGAGTGGAGAGGAGGGGAATCCACAGGGGGAAGAGAGGGTTGGAGAGAGGGAGAGATGGGGGATGAGTGGAGTGGAGGGAATTGAATTGAAATGTAGGAAGCGTCTCTCTCTATCTCTTTCTGGACGTCTAATTCGCTCAGCGTTCAGCCTCTGTAGCGACAGCGACATGGGGTGTAATTGCTAATTGCGACGCGTACCTCACGAATTTTGAGGACATGTGTGTATGTGGTGTAGTTCCTCCTAAGGCTCTTTCAACTCCTCATAAAAGCCAGCGCAACCCTCTCTCTCTCTCTCTCTCTCACACACACACGCGCACACACACACACGCGCACACACACACACACACACACACACACACACACACACACACACACACACACACACACACACACACACACACACACACACACACACACACACACACACACACACACACAAGCACAAAGAGCCTTGTCACACACACCCTGATGGAGTGAACATAAATCAAATAAGGTCTCCTCCTCCTCCCCCTCTTCCTCTTCCTCCTCCTCCTCCTCCTCATCGTCCTCCTCCTCCTCCTCCTCCTCCTCCTCTTCCTCCTCCACCTCCTCCTCTATCCTTTCATGCTCAGCCCTCTAAGGCTTTCTGCTCGCATTAGTAGATGTGTGTGTGTGATTTTGTTGTACGTGCTTGTGCTTGTGTGTGTCTGTGTGTCACTGTGTGTGTGATTGCATCTTACGTGTGTGTGCGCGCGTCCGCAGGAGCACTTATTGCCCCCTGTCAAACAAAAGACTCCCCCCTCCCGTCTCGGAGGGGTGAATGGGTCTGCTCAGGAGGCTCTCTCTTTGAGCCACAGTTAATTACCCTTGGAATGCCTCACACTCTGCACAAGAGGGGCCGCCACCGCCACCGTGTGTGTGTGCTTGCACTCATGTGTGTGGAGACAATGGGACAGCCATCAGACAGCCGGGGCCACGCAGATGCATAAAAACACATCATACGACACCCGTACACACAGGGACGATACACGAGCACACACACACACACACACATACACACACACGCACATACACACACACGCACACATACACATACATACACACACACACACACACACACACACACACACACACACACACACACACACACACACACACACACACACACACATACACACTCAAACGGTGAGAAAAAATATCCATGCCACATATTGAGTCTGCATATTGACATGATTTGACAGATGAATTAAGTAAATTATTTTATACGGAGATTAAAATTAATTTAATTTACGAAATATCCCTCTCTCCAGTGCTTTCCTCTGTTCCGCACAGAGAATGACAGAATGAGAGACGGAGAGTAAAAACCAAAAATCCTGCTACTTTCCCCAGCCGGCCAGCCTGGCTGGTTGTATCAGAATGTGGTGTGATGTATAGAAGAAGCAGGCTCTCTCTCTCACAGACATAGCTCTCCATTAGAAACCATTCATTTAGGAATGATATATCTGTTACACTATTATATTTGGATTTGTTTTATTCTTAGAAATGTTCAAGTCTGTTAAATACACTGCATTTATTCGACAGAATTGAAAAGCATAAATTGCGCCATCAAATTTCTTAGAATGTATATTATTTAAATGTCCCACATTTTAAATATGCATAATTTTCAATTTCATATCACTGTCCTATATCTACAAAACTGCAGAGCAAGATGCATTGCGTGCTCTGTCTCACTAAGTGTATTTTAAAATTAATGAACATTTTTCTTTAATGTCATGTTATGAGTCTACAATAAAAATCATATTCTGAAAATCATATATTTTAGTGCATTGAGTCCACAAACAAGACACCGCATAAATACGATTTGCATTCAAATGTAAATTGTAGTTAAAATGTAATTTAAAGAAAATCACATCGCACCATTATTTATCTGGGAAATAAATATAGAATAATATCTAATAACTACAAACCACAACATCCACCAAAACAGCTTAAAACTCAGCCCAAGCCATTAAAACAGTTCTCTATTCTTTCAATAGAAAAGCTGTCCTGTAAACCTGCATTCAACATCCCCTTGACCTCTACGATTAACCAGCAAAAACAAACACACTAAATTAATTGAACTAAGAGGAGAAAAACCCTTAATGATATGCAAATTAATTGAACTAAGAGGAGAAAAACCCTTAATGATATGCAAATTAATTGTATGTTCAGGCATGAAAGGAATACAATTATGATAATCAACAAAACGGCACTTGTTGTTATTATTATCATTATTTGTATTGTTATCATTATCCTTAATATATCAATTAGAATCCCACTCATCAACTTCTATGTAGAAGATGAGCGGGGAGTGAGTGGGGAGAGAGGTGCGTGAGGACGATGAGTGTATCCTGGTTATAGCTGGTACCGAGGGAGGGATTCAGACAGTGTCTTTCTCTATGAACAGTGACTCTAACCCCGGATCACTAAGGACACTGAGACAGGGGAAAACCCAGGCTAAAACCCATCACTATATACAGGGGAAAACCCAGGCTAAAACCCATCACTATAGACAGGGGAAAACTCAGGCTAAAACCCATCACTATAGACAGGGAAAGCCCAGGCTAAAACCCATCACTATAGACAGGGGAAAACCCAGGCTAAAACCCATCACTATAGACAGGGGAAAACCCCAACTAAAACCCATCACTATATACAGGGGAAACCCCAACTAAAACCCATCCCTATAGACAGGGGAAAACCCAGGCTAAAACCCATCACTATATACAGGGGAAAACCCAGGCTAAAACCCATCACTATAGACAGGGGAAAACTCAGGCTAAAACCCATCACTATAGACAGGGAACGCCCAGGCTAAAACCCATCACTATAGACAGGGGAAAACCCAGGCTAAAACCCATCACTATAGACAGGGGAAAACCCCAACTAAAACCCATCACTATATACAGGGGAAACCCCAACTAAAACCCATCCCTATAGACAGGGGAAAACCCAGGCTAAAACCCATCACTATAGACAGGGGAAAACCCAGGCTAAAACCCATCACTATAGACAGGGGAAAACCCAGGCTAAAAGCCATCATTACAGGACAAGTTTTTAATTTTATTTAACAAGGCAAGTCATTTAAGACCAAATTCTTATTTACAATGACGGCCTACACCAGCCAAACCCGGACGACGCTGGGCCAATCGTGCGCCACCCTATGGGACTCCCAATCACAGCTGAGATGCAGTGCCTTAGACCGATGCTCCACCTGGGAGCCCCAAAAGACAGGCTCCGGAATCTGTCTCCTTACAGACTATATGTCCCAAACACTTTCTCAGCTCCTCTCGCCATATCTCAGTCACACCAAAGCAATGAATTCACAAAAAATACTCACATACACCAAATGCTCTAGTAATAATTACATTTCTGGTCTTATCTGTCTCATTCAGAAAGAAAGAATTTTGGATATTTACTAAATGTTTCAGAAGAGAAGTGTATCTAAAGCTATGATTTAACACCCACCCTGTCCACATGACAAAACACACACTGTCCAAACACACATGACAAAACACACACTGTCCAAACACACATGACAAAACACACACTGTCCAAACACACACGGCAAAACACACACTGTCGAAACCCTCATGACAAAACACACACTGTCCAAACACACATGACAAAATACACACTGTATAAACACACACTGTCGACATGATAAAACACACACTGTATAAACACACACTGTATAAACACACACTGTATAAACACACACTGTCAACATGATAAAACACACACTGTATAAACACACACTGTCGACATGATAAAACACACACTGTATAAACACACATACACAGAAAGTCAGGCATACAGGAAGTGGTTAGGTTGTGTACGTTCACATTAATAACATATTTTATTCTATCTATGTAGATTACCAATCTAGCCTTTCTTTCTCTCTACTTAAGTAACCTCCAGTCTCTCTGTGTGTGTGTGTAGTCTACAAGAGGGCTGTCGCTCAAGGCTCCACTTTTGAGGAGTTATCAGCATTCAGAGCAGGGCAGGGGTTAAGAGTGCCGTGGTTTCCTTTAGAAAGTCAACTTGTCCAGCCATCCTCTCTTCTCTTCACTCTATCGATCTATTGCTTTCTTGGTATTCCATTCACTTGTATTCTATTATTTAACTTAAGGCCAAGTGGTATGAAACAGAGTGAGGAGCGTGCGAGTGTCCAAAACCAGGACTTCTATTTGATTTAGATATGATTAAACATGACATTTTAGGCCATTTGGCTTCCTGGAACTCCTTGAATGTATTTATTTAATATTACAACAGAAGCCCTTCTATCTATATTAGAGGACGTGCTGGGTGTTGTGTCTATAGACAGGAAGGTATGGACGTCCCTGATTCTGTATTTACATAAAACACTCCACACGCACACACACACACACACACACACACACACACACACACACACACACACACACACACACACACACACACACACACACACACACACACACACACACACACAGACACACACAGACACACAGACACACACACACACACACACACACACACACACACACACACACACACACACACACACACACACACACACACGTTTATAAAGTAAGGCATTATGGCTCTCTGTACCAGGACAGACATGTCAGAGTGTGTGTCCTACTCAGGTAGAGAAGCAGAAATCCTGCTCCTCACGCAGAGTGAGAGCTCCGCTCTGCACCGCAGCCGAGCACCCAGAGACAGACACACACACACACACACACACACACACACACACACACACACACACACACACACACACACACACACACACACACACACACACACACACACACACACACACACACACACACACACACACACACACACAAGCACACACACTACCTGAAAGTTGTAACAACCTTGACATGCTACCGGCCACCTCCGCAGCATAGTACCACACAAAATAATACACACTCACACACTCTTAGTCTGATGAACACGTTCCACACAGGCAGACACACAATCAAAGGCATTCTCAATGACAACATCAATAGTAAAAAGGTCAAATTTACCTACTCTTGTTGTTCAGAGTGTAGAGAGTAACCCTCGGGAAGTTCTACAGAATCCATCTGCACACTGCCACCATAATATGAGAAAACCTCCTCTATGAATCAAAGTTTTTTTCTGCTATCCTCCTCTCCTCTCCTGTCCTCCTCTCTTTCTTCTCTCTCTCTCTCCTCTCTCTCTCCTCTCCCTCGCTCCGTTCCTGTCAGAGCACTGCAATCAGGCACAGTGGTCCTCCGTGTGACAAGCCTACAGGCACAGCAGCCAGCCGGTTGGGACCAAAAGCTCTAGCACTCTTCTAATCAAGGACTTAAAGCCACAATTGGAGCTCATGAATAATGAAGCAAGGCTTTGCATATGTAGTCCCTCTGGCCCGTCCGGGCTGCTCATTGGTGGACGTGCGGCCAATGAGAAAGATGCAAGGCTCCGTCTTCGCTCATGGAAAGAGAGAGAGAGAGCGAGTGGGGAGCCGAGCAGGTGGAGAGGAAGGGCAAACACAAAGAGAGAGAGAGAGAGAGGGAGTAAGACAGGGGGCAGATGAATAACGAGAGTGAGCGGTGAAGAGAGAGAGAGAGAGGTAAGGAGAGAGGGATTTAAAGAAACAGTGCATTCTAATTCTCTCTATATATTCTCTCTCTCTGTCTCTCTCACAGGGAAGTTGTTATCAGTTATTTCTGTTGAGCGGAGAGATAAAGTATTTCAGGCCGGGGTGAATGAAGCCTGCGTACAAATACACCGTCCCGTCTGTTTATTGGCTGTCATTCTCTCAGTCCCTTTCTTTCTCTTCCTTTTCTCTCTCTGTCTGTCTCTATTGCTCTCTAATTCTCTGCCCGTCTGTCTGTAAGTGAGAAGATTAGTAAAATGAAGTAATCTCTGACCGTAATGTGTTTGAACAGGCCGCTTACACACGCTCTGCCTTCTGCGTATGTGAAGAACAGAGCGAGACGAGAGAGGTGTTTTTTTAAATAAAGAGATCAAACGAGAAAGGGTAAAATGATTAGCTAAGTAAACATGAACAATAAAGTTAGAATACAAAACATCCAAGCTTGGCCTCACACAAGCAATAGGTGAAACACTGACATGTTACATCACTTCATTTGATAATGTAATAGAATATCCGTGTCTTTCACACTATCCAAAAGGAAATTATATTTAAAAAAGCCAAATATTGTACAACCCTATAACCACTCAGCAGTAAAATAGGGATTCATTTTCCCAGTCACAGATTCCAGACTGTCTTTGTTGTGGAATGATTGAGGAATGATTGGACAGGTTTTCCTGGAACTGGTGTGCAGGTTGTTTTCCGTGCGCGTGTCAGCGGCTCCCCGCCTTCCCAACCCCAGCGGGACCACACAATTCCCACTGCTAAGAAAATTCAGGAGCGCTGCCGTTCCGCTTAGGAATAGTCTCCAACTGTCTCCGTGCTCCACACACACACACACACACACACACACACACACACACACACACACACACACACACACACACACACACACACACACACACACACACACACACACACACACACACACACACACACACACACACACACACACACACACACACACACACACACACACACACACACACACACACACACACACACACACACACACACACACACACACACACAGGACACATCTTCCCCTGTCTTTGTATTAGTTCTCTTTCAGTCTTATAGGCTCCCACCCTGAATAGAGTACATGTGGGGAACAGAGAGGATGAGAGGATGAGGGAGCAGAGGGGTGGAAAGGAGGGATGAGGTGTATGTGTGTGTGCTCCTGTGCTCCTGTGCTCCTGTGTGTGTGTGTGTGTGTGTGT
>NC_088413.1:67281257-67318757 GCF_034236695.1 Oncorhynchus nerka
ATCGACAGCCTTGGTTTCTCAAATGATTGCCTCGCCTGGTTCACCAACTACTTCTCTGATAGAGTTCAGTGTGTCAAATCGGAGGGTCTGCTGTCCGGACCTCTGGCAGTCTCTATGGGGGTGCCACAGGGTTCAATTCTTGGACCGACCCTCTTCTCTGTATACATCAATGAGGTCGCTCTTGCTGCTGGTGAGTCTCTGATCCACCTCTACGCAGACGACACCATTCTGTATACCTCTGGCCCTTCTTTGGACACTGTGTTAACAACCCTCCAGGCAAGCTTCAATGCCATACAACTCTCCTTCCGTGGCCTCCAATTGCTCTTAAATACAAGTAAAACTAAATGCATGCTCTTCAACCGATCGCTACCTGCTCCTACCCGCCTGTCCAACATCACTACTCTGGACGGCTCTGACTTAGAATACGTGGACAACTACAAATACTTAGGTGTCTGGTTAGACTGTAAACTCTCCTTCCAGACCCATATCAAACATCTCCAATCCAAAGTTAAATCTAGAATTGGCTTCCTATTTCGCAACAAAGCATCCTTCACTCATGCTGCCAAACATACCCTTGTAAAACTGACCATCCTACCAATCCTCGACTTTGGCGATGTCATTTACAAAATAGCCTCCAATACCCTCCTCAACAAATTGGATGCAGTCTATCACAGTGCAATCCGTTTTGTCACCAAAGCCCCATATACTACCCACCATTGCGACCTGTACGCTCTCGTTGGCTGGCCCTCGCTTCATACTCGTCGCCAAACCCACTGGCTCCATGTCATCTACAAGACCCTGCTAGGTAAAGTCCCCCCTTATCTCAGCTCGCTGGTCACCATTGCATCTCCCACCTGTAGCACACGCTCCAGCAGGTATATCTCTCTAGTCACCCCCAAAACCAATTCTTTCTTTGGCCGCCTCTCCTTCCAGTTCTCTGCTGCCAATGACTGGAACGAACTACAAAAATCTCTGAAACTGGAAACACTTATCTCCCTCACTAGCTTTAAGCACCAACTGTCAGAGCAGCTCACAGATTACTGCACCTGTACATAGCCCACCTATAATTTAGCCCAAACAACTACCTCTTTCCCAACTGTATTTAATTATTTATTTATTTTGCTCCTTTACACCCCAATATTTTTATTTCTACTTTGCACATTCTTCCATTGCAAAACTACCATTCCAGTGTTTTACTTGCTATATTGTATTTACTTTGCCACCATGGCCTTTTTTGCCTTTACCTCCCTTCTCACCTCATTTGCTCACATTGTATATAGACTTGTTTATACTGTATTATTGACTGTATATTTGTTTTACTCCATGTTTAACTCTGTGTCGTTGTATCTGTCGAACTGCTTTGCTTTATCTTGGCCAGCTCGCAATTGTAAATGAGAACTTGTTCTCAACTTGCCTACCTGGTTAAATAAAGGTGAAATAAATAAAAAAATAAAAAAGAATGCAACAGGCTTGTTTTAGAGCAGGCACATATCCACAGTGTAATTGCTAATATTATATTTAAATTGAGACAACTAATGAACAATGAACAGTAAACACCTGCTGTACACCATAAAGTGAGGTGGACATAAGGTGTACGGTATTCAGCCTACACTAGTATCTACTCTACTCTACTCTCTGGTACATACACCTCAAGTCAATCTTGGCAGAGAAAGGTGTGAAGTCCCAGCCTCTAAAGTGCATCTCCTTCAGTCTCTCTGGGTGTCATATCGTATGTACAAGCAGGCATTTATCCACACACCTTTCCCACGCCTCATAAGGACTCAGTGCCAACTTTCCATCCGGCTACGGCCTCCCCTGATCGGGTTGGTTTGTGTGTGTGCGTACATGTGTGTATGTTTGTGTCCACCCGGTGAGCTCCAGAGAGAGGGGGACGTGCGAGGCCAGCGAGGCCCAGGCCAGAGCAGCAGCTGCTGGGTAAATCTGCTGGGTTTAGGAGGGCTTTCTGGAGCCTGTCACCACCATCAGTAACCTTTAGAAGAAGGCTAACACACACACACACACATGAACACACTAATATGTGTGTGAATCTCTAAGTGGACATGTGAGTGTTTCCGTGGAATACTGCGGGTCAAAGGGATTCTCACCGCCCTAGACAGACAGGTGTGTGTGTGTGTGTGGTTCATGTCGGGAAGGTGAGGTCAAAGGGATTCTCACCACCGATTCTCACCGCCCTAGACAGACAGGTGTGTGTGTGTGTGGTTCATGTGGGGAAGGTGACCGGAGGCCTGACAAAGGGGGTATGTTGGCCTATCATAACTGTACCCAAGGTTTAGGTGAAGGAAAACTAGCCGGGTGCTGAAGTGTTACCACATGTACACAGGCCCAATGGTCTCACTACACGGTTCGAGACTGCAACCAAAACCCTTTGCATTTGTGACCCTTTGACTTGGCAGTGCGACACCACATTTGTATTGGTTGCTAGGGTGCCAGTGTATTGGTTGCTAGGGTGCCAGTGTATTGGTTGCTAGGGTGCCAGTGAAAAATGTCTTGCTGCTCACATTAGTTTTGGGTTCACAATTAGCTTATTTTTTATTATCAAGATTTATTCAAACAGCAATGGGTCTGCAAACCAGGAAGCCTATTTAACAGTTTATTCCCAGGGGGGAAGGATACCAACAAATGTCCAATGGGTCTGCAAACCAGGAAGCCTATTTAACAGTTTATTCCCAGGGGGGAAGGATACCAACAAATGTCCAATGGGTCTGCAAACCAGGAAGCCTATTTAACAGTTTATTCCCAGGGGGGAAGGATACCAACACATGTCCAAAACCAGGAAGCCTGTTTAACAACATGTCCAATGGGTCTGCAAACCAGGAAGCCTATTTAACAGTTTAGTCCCAGGGGGGAAGGATACCAACACATGTCCAATGGGTCTGCAAACCAGGAAGCCTATTTAACAGTTTAGTCCCAGGGGGGAAGGATACCAACACATGTCCAATGGGTCTGCAAACCAGGAAGCCTATTTAACAGTTTATTCCCAGGGGGAAGGATACCAACACATGTCCAATGGGTCTGCAAACCAGGAAGCCTATTTAACAGTTTATTCCCAGGGGGGAAGGATACCAACAAATGTCCAATGGGTCTGCAAACCAGGAAGCCTATTTAACAGTTTAGTCCCAGGGGGGAAGGATACCAACAAATGTCCAATGGGTCTGCAAACCAGGAAGCCTATTTAACAGTTTAGTCCCAGGGGGGAAGGATACCAACAAATGTCCAATGGGTCTGCAAACCAGGAAGCCTATTTAACAGTTTAGTCCCAGGGGGGAAGGATACCAACAAATGTCCAATGGGTCTGCAAACCAGGTAGCCTATTTAACAGTTTAGTCCCAGGGGGGAAGGATACCAACAAATGTCCAATGGGTCTGCAAACCAGGAAGCCTATTTAACAGTTTAGTCCCAGGGGGGAAGGATACCAACACATGTCCAATGGGTCTGCAAACCAGGAAGCCTATTTAACAGTTTAGTCCCAGGGGGGAAGGATACCAACACATGTCCAATGGGTCTGCAAACCAGGAAGCCTATTTAACAGTTTAGTCCCAGGGGGGAAGGATACCAACAAATGTCCAATGGGTCTGCAAACCAGGAAGCCTATTTAACAGTTTAGTCCCAGGGGGGAAGGATACCAACACATGTCCAATGGGTCTGCAAACCAGGAAGCCTATTTAACAGTTTAGTCCCAGGGGGGAAGGCTACCAACACATGTCTGCAGCATTGAAGGTCCCCAGGAACACAGTGGCCTCCATCATTCTTAAATGGAAGAAGTTTGGAACCACCAAGACACTTCCAAGATCTGACTGCCCAACACACCTGTTATATTCGGCGCATGTGACAAATACGATTTGATGTAATTTGATTGAGGGAAAGATGAATGGAGCAAAGTATAGAGAGATCCTTGATGAAAACCTGCTCCAGAGTGCTCAGAACCTCAGACTGTGCCGAAGCACACAGCCAAGACCACGCAGGAAAGGCTTCGGGACAAGTCTCTCAATGTCTTTTGTGTGTGTGTGTGTGTGTGTGTGTGTGTGTGTGTGTGTGTGTGTGTGTGTGTGTGTGTGTGTGTGTGTGTGTGTGTGTGTGTGACTAGAATGTCAATCATTTCAATCTAGCCTGTGAGACTAGAATGTCAATCATTTCAGTCTAGCCTTCCAGGAGTGTCTGTGTGTAATCTGAACACAAACCATCGGGCAGTGGGAAAACACCATCACGTCTATAGCTAAGGGAGTTTCTGACCCGTGCACGTGTACAGTGTATTGGCACACACACACACACACACACACACACACACACACACACACACACACACACACACACACACACACACACACACACACACACACACACACACACACACACACACACACACAGACAGTCAGGAGCCTTTCAGAGATCCCCATGCTTTAGCCTCAGACAAATGAGAGAGAGAGAGGAGAGAGAGAGCGAGAGACCTTGGACCGTCACCAGTCCACCTCTAACCTGACTTTATCACCTGTGTGCAGCTGGCAGAGGGCTCCTGAGACAAGGCACTGGGAGCAGAAGCCTCTGGACTGTGTTCATCATTCATATTGGACGTATACTGTATGGGTATACAGTGTAGCTACTCTTTTTCAGCAGGTAAAGAAAATAACATATGGAGAAAATATGTGATTTTTAATTATACTGAACTTCTCTCTCTATCTCAGGAGGATCAAAAGGGTATTTAAAAAGCCTTATATTTGTCCCTCTTTCTCTCTCGCAGGTTTGATAACAAATTTTCCCTCCCCTAAATGAGAAAAGGGAAGTAATTATGTGTGTATGTCTCCGTTGGGTAGTGTCCTGGGTTGCTGGAGTCCAATAGGTGAGGGGATACGCTGCCCGTAATTATGTTGCTTTGAAACAGAACATGAGTGGCTTATTCCAGAGGGATTAAGCCCCAGCACTTCTCTTTGTTAATGCAACACAAATGTGTGCCAGGGAAAGTAAGATACCCACACACACACACGCATGCATACACACACGCACACACACACACACACACACACGCAACCACACACGCAACCACACACGCAACCACACACGCAACCACACGCAACCACACGCAACCACACGCAACCACACACACACAGAAAGTGAGAGGGAGGGAGGGAGAGAAGGAAGGAGGGAGAGAAGGAAGGAGGGAGAGAAGGAAGCAGGGAAAGAAGGAAGGAGGGAGAGAAGGAGAGAAGGAGAGGAGGGAGGGAGAGAAGGAAGAGAAGGAAGGAGGGAGAGAAGGAAGAATGGAGAGAAGGAGGGAGAGAAGGAAGGAGGGTGAGAAGGAGAGAAGAAGAGGAGGGAGGGAGAGAAGGAGAGGAGTGAGGGAGGGAGGGAGAGAAGGAAGGAGGGAGAGAAGGAAGGAGGGTGAGAAGGAGAGGAGGGAGAGAAGGAAGGAGGGTGAGAAGGAGAGGAGGGAGAGAAGGAAGGAGGGAGAGAAGGAGAGGAGGGAGAGGAGAGCAGTGAGAGAAGGAAGAAGGGAGAGAAGGAAGGAGGGAGAGAAGGAGAGAAGGAGAGGAGGGAAGGAGAGAAGGAAGGAGGGAGAGAAGGAGAGAAGGAAGGAGGGAGAGAAGGAGAGAAGGAGAGGAGGGAGAGAAGGAGAGAAGGAAGGAGGGAGAGAAGGAAGGAGGGAGAGAAGGAGAGAAGGAGAGGAGGGAGAGAAGGAGAGAAGGAGAGGAGGGAGAGGAGAGCAGTGAGAGAAGGGAGAGAAGGAAGGAGGGAGAGAAGGAAGGAGAGGAGGGAAGGAGAGAAGGAAGGAGGGAGAGAGAGAAGGAAGGAGGGAGAGAAGGAGAGGAGGGAGAGAAGGAAGGAGGGAGAGAAGGAGGGAGGGACAGAAGGAAGGAGGGAGAGAAGGAAGGAGGGAGAGAAGGAGAGAAGGATAGGAGCGAGGGAGAGAAGGAGGGGAGGGGGGAGAGAAGGAAGAAGGGAGAGAAGGAGGGAGGGAGAGAAGGAAGGAGGGAGGGAGGGAGGGAGAGAAGGAAGAAGGGAGAGAAGGAGGGAGAGAAGGAAGGAGGGAGAGAAGGAAGGAGGGAGAGAAGGAGGGAGGGAGAGAAGGAGGGCGGGAGGGAAGGAAGGAGGGAGATAAGGAGAGAAGGATAGGAGCGAGGGAGTGAAGGAAGGAGGGAGGGAGAGAAGGAAGGAGGGAGAGAAGGAAGGAAGGAGGGAGAGAAGGAGGGAGGGAGAGAAGGAGGGAGGGAGAGAAGGAAGTAGGGAGAGAAGGAGAGAAGGAGCGGAGCGAGGGAGAGAAGGAGAGGAGGGGGGAGAGAAGGAGAGGAGGGAGAGAAGGAGAGGAGGGAGAGAAGGAAGGAGGGAGAGAAGGAGAGGAGGGAGAGAAGGAAGGAGGGAGGGAGAGAAGGAAGAAGGGAGATAAGGAGGGAGGGAGAGAAGGAGGGAGGGAGAGAAGGATTGACGGAGAGGAGGGAGGGAGAGAAGGAGAGAAGGAAGGAAGGAGAGGAGAGAAGGAGAGGAGGAGAGGAGGAGAGAAGGAGAGAAGGAGAGGAGGAGAGTGGGGAGAGAAGGAGAGAAGGAGAGGAGGGAGGAGGGAGAGAAGGAGAGACGGAGAGGAAGAGAGGAGGGAGAGAAGGAGAGAAGGAGAGGAGGGAGAGAAGGAGAGAAAGAGAGAAGGAAAGGAAGAGAGGAGGGAGAAGGGATAGAAGGAGAGAAGGAGAGAAGGAGAGGAGGGAGAAGGGAGAGAAGGAGAGAAGGAGAAGGGATAGAATGAGAGAAGGAGAAGGGAGAGAAGGAGAGAAGGAGAGAAGGAGAGGAAGGAGGAGGGAGAGAAGGAGAGACGGAGAGGAAGAGAGGAGAGAGAGAAGGAGAGAAGGAGAGAAGGAGAGGAAGAGAGGAGGGAGAAGGGATAGAAGGAGAGAAGGAGAGAAGGACAGGAGGGAGAAGGGAGAGAAGGAGAGAAGGAGAGGAAGAGAGGAGGGAGAGAATGAGAGGAGGGAGGGAAGTGAAGAACCTATAGTAATAAGAAAGGATCAGTCGAGGGATTCTCAAGGACAACAGAACATTTATTTTGCAGCTACGTGTTTTGTCGTGTGTGTTTCATTTGCAAGGTGTGTGTGTTTTAGGTCTTCTTTTCCTGCCACATTCTATGTTGGTGGTGAGTCTTTGTTCCTTTGCCAATATACTGTGTCACCACCTGTATCCCCATTGCTCCAGAGGCCAAGGAGAGCATGGTGACTCCTGTACCCAGGGAAGGAGAGGGGAAGGTGGGAAGAGAGAGGAGGCCGTGGAGCCTGGATGGATACACTGGCCATGCAAGCCCCTATGCTACTCAGGCAGATTTGGTCCACAGAACAACATGCTTATATCAAATGAGTCAGCTATGTAATCAGAATTTCCTTACAGGCCTGACAGGCTTAGATAAAAACCTGAGATATCTAAGTTATATCTATCTGTCAGCAAGGATGGGACATAGCGTGAGGATGGGACATAGTGTGATTTTATCGCAGTAGGAATCTTATATATTTTCTATGATGTCATTACATTTCAGTGTATGATTGTAATATGGATAACTACATACAGTCATTTAGATGAACACATGGAGAGTGTTGGTGAGAGCAGAGGGATAAGAGAGACCCAGAGATACAGAACAACATAAAAAAAACAGATGAATTTACCACTGTCTAATGATGTGTGTGAGTAATCGCTGAAAGGCTGACGTGTGTTCACTCCCATGCCTATGTTGAGTGTGTTTAATGGTGTGAGTGGGAATAATCACTTAAACTGGGTGCTGCCTCTCTCTGGGGGTGGGGAGGGGCAGTTATTGGTGGTGGGGGGACACCACAGCATAATGATGTCACTGTAACAGCACACACACACACACACACACACACACACACACACACACACACACACACACACACACACACACACACACACACACGCACACGCACACACACTGCCCCCCCCCCATACACACCCTCACCCCAATAGAAAGGCAGAGCCCCGGTGTAATGCCTGACAGTAACACAGGAACACGATCCGTCTGTTGGTCTGCTGGGAATTTATAGTTGGCCCAATGATTGCTTTGCAGGACTTGATGGTTGTAAATTGCATGGCATTTGTTAAATGTGGGCAGTTAGAAGTATACTAGTAATTATTTCTGCTTGTACTGATTGAGACATAATTCCAATATGGCCCCTGAAAATGACAGCATTCCGAAACAACTCTGTTTTAATTCCCAGGGAATACTAATTAGAATCGGGGGAAGGGGGAGTTTTATGTGCAACCTTCCAATGGAGCAAAAATAATTAAACTGTCAGGGAAAATAAATATGCATAAACAGGCCATAATTTCAGAGCACACAGCACCTTGTCATCCGCTGACTTTTTGTGGTGAAAAACAAAAGCAGTAACAATGTAGTTATGGAGGGCAAGAGACACCACACACACACACACACACACACACACACACACACACACACACGCACACACACCACACGCACGCACACGCACGCACGCACGCACGCACACACACACACACACACACACACATACACACACACACACACACACACACACACGCACACACACACACACACACACAGAGAAACAACAAATAGTCAAGAATGTACATCTTGGTAGGGAAAAGGGAAACTGAATGCATTCAACCAAAATGTGTCTTTCGCATTTAACCCAACTCCTTTAAATCAGAGAGGTGCTGTGGGCTGCCTTAACCAACATCCACGGCACCCAGGGAGCAGTTGTTGGGGGTTCACTGCCTTGCTCAAGGGCAGAATAGCAGAACGTGCAAGCTTCCGGTTAACTGGCTAAATGTTCGTAACCGTTAGTGTATTTAGAGCCTTTGCATAAAGACGGACACATACTTCTCTCTATACTACTGCACTATGGAAGTATAGACCTCAGTAAGGTAGATCCTAAACCACTTTAAGGCCCAACCTTCAGCTCAAACTCAACTGCACACGACTGCCCTCATTTATCAACGGTGAGCAGTACGAATTTATGCATAAATGGTTCACAATGAGCAATAAATCTTACGTGGGTTTTGTGTATACCATTGTCACAAGAACAAATATTCATCTCTCTCCGTATATGTTGAAGAATGAGTTCCATTGGGACGTAGAAATGGTCCTTTAGACAGAAACTTTCATCAAAAGTAATTCACAGTTAACATGGAGTATTTGTGGCTCGTTTGGGACACAAAGCCCAAAACTAAACTATTGCACAGAAAATCCTCAATCTGAACATTCCTTTCCTCTCATCCCCCTATCCTTCCCTTCCCTCCTCTTCCCTACTGCCTTTTCCTTAATCCCAAACAGATTTTAATCTGGGTTTGTGGCTGTGCTGCCATGCTGCCCTGAGAGTGGCTCATTACTCTAAGATTACACAGATCGTTCTTGGCCCAAACAAAGCCTTAATGTACCTTTACATATCTCTCTCTCTCTGCCTTCTTTCTCTCCTTCATATTCACTTCTGCTACTGCTGCTGTAAATACTATTGGGGTTGATACTGCTGCTACTGTTACTGCTACTACTGCTACTGCTACTGCTACTTCTACTACTACTGCTACATCTACTACTACTGCTGTTACTGTTACTGCCACCGCTACTTCTACGACTACTGCTGCCTCTACTACAACTGCTGCTACTGTTACTGCTACTACTGCTGCTGCTGCTACTGCTGCTGCTACTGTTACTACTACTACTGCTGCTTCTACTACTACTGCTGCTACTGTTACTGCTACTACTGCTGCTTCTACTACTACTGCAGCTACTGTTACTGCTACTACTGCTGCTGCTACTGTTACTACTACTACTGCTGCTTCTACCACTACTGCTGCTACTGTTACTGCTACTACTGCTGCTGCTACTGTTACTACTACTACTGCTGCCTCTACTACTACTGTTGCTACTGTTACTGTTACTACTACTGCTACTACTGCTGCTACTGTTACTGCTACTACTGCTGCTACTGTTACTGCTACTACTCCTGCTACTGTTACTGCTGCTAGTGTTACTACTACTGCTACTACTGCTGCCTCTACTACTACTGCTGCTGCTACTGTTACTGCTGCTAGTGTTACTACTACTGCTACTACTGCTACTGTTACTACTGCTAGTGTTACTACTACTGCTGCTACTGTTACTGCCTAGTGTTACTACTGCTACTACTGCTGCCTCTACTACTGTTACTGCTGCTAGTGTTACTACTACTGCTACTACTGCTGCCTCTGCTACTGTTACGTTCCCCAGTTTATGTGTTGTAGTTTGTGTTTGTGCATGTGTTTATTTCAGGAAATGGCTCCGGAAATCCCTCAAGCAGCTGATTGGTCGACTCCATGGCTAATTGGAGAGCTGACTCCGCCCCCTCGTCAAGACAGCTGTCTCCAATTACCCATTCCATCTGAAGATATATAAATGCCAGTGTTCTGTTCAGGAGGGAGAGATTTTCTGAGAGCTTTTTTGTAGAGAGATTTTGCTAGAGGTTGATTTTGCTGGAGGTTGATTTTGCTGAGAGTTGGTATATTTTGTGAGTTTGTTGCTCAGATAGAGCTTATTTGATGTCGTTTGTTAGTTTGTTTGAAAATTGTTTAATATTCTGTTTCATTTGTTCCCAGGGGGAGAAGGGGAAGGCACCTTGGGAGTGCTTAGGCAAGAGGCCCGCGGGCATACATATACCCGTAGCATATTCGCTGTCTAGGCACACTAGGTAAGACCTGGGCGGACCACCCCCTGTATTTTGGTTAGGGCACCAGGTGGTGCTAAATTAGGTAAGTAGTGGGTAGGCAGGTAAGATAGGAGAGGGGGGGCTTTGAGATTTACTTTCTTTGCTTTGGTTCCATCCAGACCCTTTTCCCCATATTACCGTGTAAAGGAATAAAGTCCTTGTAAACGGTACCACATTCTGCATGTTGTCATTCTTACTTGCACCTACAGTCCATACCTTTTTCTCTTCACGGAGAGTTTAGTTGTAGCAGGGTGTTGCGTTCCCTCTTCATAGAGGCGTGCGTAACAACTACTACTGATACTGTTACTGCTACTACTACTACTGCTGCTGCTACTACTGCTACTGTTACTACTACTACTGCTGCTGCTGCTAGTGCTACTACTGCTGCTGCTGCTACTACTACTGCTGCTACTGTTACTACTACTACTACTGCTGCTGCTGCTGCTAGTGCTACTACTGTTGCTGCTGCTGTTACTACTACTGCTGCTACTGCTAGTGTTACTACTACTGCTGCTACTGCTACTACTGCTGCTAGTGTTACTACTACTGCTGCTGCTACTACTGTTACTACTACTGCTACTGCTAGTGTTACTACTACTGCTGCTACTGTTACGATTACTGCTGCTGCTACTACTACTGCTGCTGCTGTTACTACTACTGCTGCTACTGCTACTGCTAGTGTTACTACTACTGCTGCTACTGTTACGATTACTGCTGCTGCTACTGCTGCTGCTGTTACTACTACTGCTTCTGCTGCTGTTACTACTACTGCTGCTGCTGCTGTTACTACTACTGCTGCTACTGTTACGATTACTGCTGCTGCTACTACTGCTGCTGCTGCTGTTAATATTACTGCTGCTGCTACTACTACTGCTTCTGCTGCTGTTAATATTACTGCTGCTGCTACTACTGCTCCTACTGTTGCTTCTAATGCTGCTGCTGTTACTACTACTGCTGCTGCTGCTAGTGCTACTACTACTGCTGCTGCTATTACTACTACTGCTGCTGCTGCTGCTGTTATTACTACTACTGCTGCTGCTGTTACTACTACTGCTGCTGCTGCTGCTGTTATTACTACTACTGCTACTTCTGCTGCTGTTATTACTACTACTGCTGCTGCTGTTACTACTACTGCTGCTGCTGTTACTACTACTGCTGCTGCTGCTACTGCTGCTGCTACGACTGCTGCTGCTACTGCTGCTGTTACTACTACTGCTGCTGCTGCCACTGCTGCTGCTGCTACTACTGCTGCTGCTGTTACTACTACTGCTGGTGTTACTACTACTGCTGCTGTTACTACTACTGCTGCTGTTACTACTGCTACTACTGCTGCTGTTACTACTGCTACTACTGCTGCTGTTACTACACCTACTGCTGCTGCTGTTACTACACCTACTGCTGCTGTTACTACAGCTACTACTGCTGCTGTTACTACTACTACTGCTGCTACTGTTACTACTACTGCTGTTACTACTACTGCTGCTGCTGCTGCTGCTGTTACTACTACTGCTGCTGTTACTACTACTGCTGCTGTTACTACTACTGCTGCTGCTGTTACTACTACTGCTGCTGTTACTACTACTGCTGCTGTTACTACTACTGCTGCTGTTACTACTACTACTGCTGCTGTTACTACTACTGCTGCTGCTGCTGTTACTACTACTGCTGCTGTTGTTACTATGACTACTACTGCTGCTGTTACTACTATTGCTGCTACTTTTACTACTACTACTACTGCTGCTGCTTCTACTACTACTGCTGTTGCTGCTGTTACTACTACTGCTGCTACTGCTGTTACTACTACTGCTGCTGCTGCTGTTACTACTACTGCTGCTGTTGTTACTATGACTACTACTGCTGCTGCTGCTTACTACTACTGCTGCTGTTGTTACTATGACTACTACTGCTGCTGCTACTACTACTACTGCTACTACTACTATTACTGCTACTGTTACTACTACTTCTACTACTACTTCTACTACTACTACTGCTATTACTGCTACTACTACTACTACTAGTAGTACTACTACTGCTGCTGCTGCTACTACTACTGCTGCTGCTGATACTACTGCTGTTGTTACTACTGCTGCTGCTACTGCTGCTGTTACTACTACTACTGCTGCTGCTGCTCTTACTACTACTACTGCTGCTGCTGTTACTACTACTGCTGCTACTACTGCTGCTGGTACTACTACTGCTGCTGTTACTACTACTGCTGCTGCTGCTGTTACTACTGCAACTGCTGCTGCTACTACTACTGCTGCTGCTGCTGTTACTACTACTGCTGCTACTGTTACTACTACTGCTGCTACTGTTACTACTACTGCTGCTACTGTTACTACTACTACTGCTGCTGCTGTTACTACTACTGCTGCTGCTGTTGTTCCTACTACTGCTGATGATGTTACTACTACTACTGCTGCTGCTGTTACTACTACTGCTGCTGCTGTTGTTCCTACTACTACTGCTGCTACTGTTACTACTACTGCTGCTACTGTTACTACTACTGCTGCTACTGTTACTACTACTACTGCTGCTACTGTTACTACTACTACTGCTGCTGCTGTTACTACTACTACTGCTGATGATGTTACTACTACTGCTGCTGCTGCTACTGTTACTACTACTGCTGCTACTACTACTGCTGCTGCTACTGCTGCTGTTACTACTACTGCTGCTGCTACTACTGCTGTTACTACTACTGCTGCTGCTGCTCTTACTACTACTGCTGCTGCTGTTACTACTACTACTGCTACTGGTACTGCTGGTACTACTGCTGCTGTTACTACTACTGCTGCTACTGTTACTACTGCTGCTGCTGCTGTTACTACTACTGCTGCTGTTACTACTACTGCTGCTGTTACTACTGCTACTACTGCTGCTGTTACTACTGCTACTGCTACTGTTACTACACCTACTGCTGCTGCTGTTACTACTACTACTGCTGCTGTTACTACTGCTACTACTACTGATGTTACTACCACTACCGTTGCCGTTGTTACTACTACTGCTGTTACTACTACTGCTGATGTTTACTACTACTGCTGCTGTTGTACTACTGCTGCTGTTACTACTGCTGCTGTTACTACTACTACTGCTGCTGCTACTACTACTACTGCTGCTGCTGTTACTACTACTGCTGCTGCTGCTGTTACTACAACTGCTGCTACTTTTACTACTACTACTACTGCTGCTGCTCCTACTACTAACTGCTGCTGCTGCTGTTACTACTACTACTGCTACTGCTGTTACTACTACTGCTGCTGCTGTTACTACTACTACTGCTGCTGTTGTTACTACTACTACTGCTGCTGCTGCTGTTACTACTACTGCTGCTGTTGTTACTATGACAACTGCTGCTGCTGCTGTTACTACTACTGCTGCTACTGCTTACCACTACTACTGCTGCTGCTGCTGTTACTACTACTATTACTGCTACTGTTACTACTACTACTACTACTACTTCTACTACTACTGCTGTACTACTACTACTACTGCTATTACTGCTACTACTACTACTACTGCTGTACTACTACTGCTGCTGCTGTTACTACTACTGCTGCTGCTGATACTACTGCTGCTGTTACTACTGCTGCTGCTGCTGATGCTGTTACTACTACTGCTGCTGTTACTACTACTACTGCTGCTGTTACTACTACTGCTGCTACTACTGTTGCTGGTACTACTACTGCTTACTGTTACTACTACTGTTGCTACTTTTACTACTACTACTGCTGCTACTGTTACTACTGCTACTACTGCTACTACTACTGCTGCTGCTGCTGTTACTACTACTGCTGCTACTGTTACTACTACTGCTGCTGCTGACTACTACTGCTGCTACTGTTACTACTACTACTGCTGCTGCTGCTGTTACTACTACCGCTGTTGTTCCTACTACTGCTGATGCTGTTACTACTACTACTGCTGCTGCTGTTACTACTATGCTGCTACTGTTACTACTACTGCTGGCTGCTGTTACTACTACTGCTGCTACTGTTACTACTACTGCTGCTACTTTACTACTACTGCTGCTACTGTTACTTACTGCTGCTGCTGCTACTGCTGCTGCTGCTACTACTACTGCTGCTGCTGCTGTTACTACTACTGCTGCTACTGTTACTACTACTGCTGCTACTGTTACTACTACTGCTGCTACTGTTACTACTACTACTGCTGCTGCTGCTGTTACTACTACTGCTGCTGCTGTTGTTCCTACTACTGCTGATGCTGTTACTACTACTGCTGCTGCTGCTACTGTTACTACTACTGCTGCTACTGTTACTACTACTGCTGCTACTGTTACTACTACTACTGCTGCTGCTGTTACTACTACTACTACTGCTACTGTTACTACTACTGCTGCTACTGTTACTACTGCTGCTGCTACTGTTACTACTACTACTGCTGCTGCTGTTACTACTACTACTGCTACTGTTACTACTACTGCTGCTGCTGTTACTACTACTGCTGCTACTGTTACTACTACTGCTGCTACTGTTACTACTACTACTACTGCTACTGTTACTACTACTGCTGCTGCTGTTACTACTACTGCTGTTACTACTACTGTTGCTACTACTACTGCTACTGTTACTACTACTGCTGCTGTTACTACTACTGTTACTTACTACTACTGCTGCTACTGTTACTACTACTGCTGCTACTACTACTTGCTGTTACTACTACTGCTGCTGCTACTACTTACTACTACTACTGCTGTTACTACTACTGCTGCTGACTTACTACTACTACTGCTGCTGTTACTACTACTGCTGCTGCTGTGTTACTACTACTGCTGCTGCTTCTACTACTACTGCTGTTGCTGCTACTACTACTGCTACTGTTACTACTACTGCTGCTGCTGCTGTTACTACTACTGCTGCTGCTGTTGTTACTACTACTACTGCTACTGCTGTTACTACTACTGCTGCTGTTGTTACTATGACTACTACTGCTGCTGCTACTACTACTACTGCTACTGTTACTACTACTACTGCTACTGTACTACTACTTTACTACTACTTGCTGTACTACTACTGCTATTACTGCAACTATTGCTACTGCTGCTAGTACTACTACTGCTGCTGCTACTACTACTACTGCTGCTGATACTACTGCTGTTGTTACTACTGCTGCTGCTACTGCTGCTGTTACTACTACTACTGCTGCTGCTGCTCTTACTACTACTACTGCTGCTGCTGTTACTACTACTGCTGCTACTACTGCTGCTGGTACTACTACTGCAACTGCTACTGCTGCTACTTACTACTACTGCTGCTGCTGCTACTACTACTGCAACTGCTGCTACTACTACTGCTGCTGCTGCTGTTACTACTACTGCTGCTACTGTTACTACTACTGCTGCTACTGTTACTACTACTGCTGCTACTGTTACTACTACTACTGCTGCTGCTGTTACTACTACTGCTGCTGCTGTTGTTCCTACTACTGCTGATGATGTTACTACTACTGCTGCTGCTGCTACTGTTACTACTACTGCTGCTGCTGTTACTACTACTGCTACTGTTACTACTACTGCTGCTACTGTTACTACTACTGCTGCTACTGTTACTACTACTGCTGCTGCTGTTACTACTACTGCTGCTACTGTTACTACTACTGCTGCTGCTGCTGTTACTACTACTACTGCTACTGTTACTACTACTACTACTGCTGCTGTTACTACTACTACTGCTACTGTTACTACTACTGCTGCTACTGTTACTACTACTGCTGCTGTTACTACTACTGCTGCTACTGTTACTACTACTGCTGCTACTGTTACTACTACTGCTGCTGCTGCTGTTACTACTACTACTGCTACTGTTACTACTACTACTACTGCTGCTGTTACTACTACTACTGCTACTGTTACTACTACTGCTGCTACTGTTACTACTACTGCTGCTGTTACTACTACTGCTGCTGTTACTACTGCTACTACTGCTGCTGTTACTACACCTACTGCTGCTGCTGTTACTACTACTACTGCTGCTGTTACTACTGCTACTACTGCTGATGTTACTACTACTACTGCTGCTGCTGTTACTACTACTGCTGCTGTTACTACTACTGCTGCTGTTACTACTACTGCTGCTGCTGTTACTACTACTGCTGCTGTTACTACTACTGCTGCTGTTACTACTACTACTGCTGCTGTTACTACTACTGCTGCTGCTGCTGTTACTACTACTGCTGCTGCTGCTGTTACTACAACTGCTGCTACTTTTACTACTACTACTACTGCTGCTGCTCCTACTATAACTGCTGTTGCTGCTGTTACTACTACTGCTGCTACTGCTGTTACTACTACTGCTGCTGCTGCTGTTACTACTACTGCTGCTGTTGTTACTATGACTACTACTGCTGCTGCTGCTGTTACTACTACTGCTGCTGTTGTTACTATGACTACTACTGCTGCTGTTACTACAACTGCTGCTACTTTTACTACTACTACTGCTGCTGCTACTACTACTACTGCTACTACTACTATTACTGCTACTGTTACTACTACTACTACTACTACTTCTACTACTACTACTGCTGTACTACTACTACTACTGCTATTACTGCTACTACTACTACTACTACTAGTACTACTACTGCTGCTGCTGTTACTACTACTGCTGCTGCTGATACTACTGCTGTTGTTACTACTGCTGCTGCTGCTGATGCTGTTCTGCTGCTGCTGCTGTTACTACTGCTGCTGCTGCTGTTACTACTATGCTGCTACTACTGCTGCTGGTACTACTACTGCTGCTGTTACTACTACTGCTGCTACTTTTACTACTACTGCTGCTGCTGCTGTTACTACTGCAACTGCTGCTGTTACTACTACTGCTGCTGCTGTTACTACTACTGCTGCTACTGTTACTACTACTGCTGCTACTGTTACTACTACTGCTGCTACTGTTACTACTACTGCTGCTGCTGCTGTTACTACTACTGCTGCTGCTGTTGTTCCTACTACTGCTGATGCTGTTACTACTACTGCTGCTGCTGCTACTGTTACTACTACTGCTGCTACTGTTACTACTACTGCTGCTGCTGCTGTTACTACTACTACTGCTACTGTTACTACCCACTGCTGCTACTGTTACTGTTACTGTTACTACTACTGCTGCTGCTGTTACTACTACTGCTGCTGTTGTTACTACTACTACTGCTGCTGTTACTACCACTACTACTACTAATGCTGCTACTGTTACTACAACTGCTGCTACTTTTACTACTACTACTGCTGCTGCTGCTGTTACTACTACTACTGCTACTGTTACTACTACTACTACTGCTGCTGCCACTACTACACTGTTACTACTACTGCTGCTACTGTTACTACTACTGTTGCTGTTGTTACTACTACTACTGCTGCTGTTACTACTACTACTGCTGCTGTTACTATGACTACTACTGCTACTGCTACTACTACTGTTGCTACTGTTACTACACTACTGCTGCTGTTACTACTACTACTGCTACTGTTACTACTACTGCTGCTACTGTTACTACTACTGCTACTACTGTTACTACTACTGCTGCTACTGTTACTACTACTGCTGCTGGCTGTTACTACTACTGCTGCTACTGTTACTACTACTGCTGCTACTGTTACTACTACTGCTGCTGCTGCTGTTACTACTACTACTGCTACTGCTACTACTGCTGCTACTGTTACTACTACTGCTGCTGCTGTTACTACTACTGCTGCTGCTGCTGTTACTACTACTGCTTACTACTACTGCTGCTGGTTACTACTACTGCTGCTACTACTACTACTGCTGCTGCTGCTGTTACTACTAACTGCTGCTGCTGTTACTACTACTGCTGCTACTGTTACTTACTGCTGCTACTGTTACTACTACTGCTGCTGCTGCTACTACTACTGCTGCTGCTGCTGTTACTACTACTACTGCTACTGTTACTACTACTGCTGCTACTGTTACTACTACTGTTACTACTGCTGCTGCTGCTGTTACTACTACTGCTGCTACTGTTACTACTACTGCTGCTGCTGTTACTACTACTGCTGCTACTGTTACTACTGCTGCTGCTGCTGTTACTACTACTGCTGCTACTGTTACTACTGCTGCTGCTACTGTTACTACTACTGCTGCTGCCGCTGATGTTACTACTGATGCTACTACTGCTACTACTGTTTCTACTACTGCTGCTGTTACTACTACTGCTTCTACTGTTTCTACTACTGCTGCTGTTACTACTACTGCTGCTGCTGCTCTTACTACTACTGCTGCTGCTGCTGTTACTACTACTGCTGCTTCTGCTGTTACTACTACTGCTGCTGTTACTACTACTGCTGCTGTTACTACTACTGCTGCTGCTGTTACTACTACTGCTGCTGTTACTACTACTGCTGCTGTTACTACTACTGCTGCTGCTGTTACTACTACTGCTGCTGTTACTACTACTGCTGCTGTTGTTACTATGACTACTACTGCTGCTGTTACTACTATTGCTGCTGCTGCTGTTACTACAACTGCTGCTACTTTTACTACTACTACTACTGCTGCTGCTTCTACTACTACTGCTGTTGCTGCTGTTACTACTACTGCTGCTACTGCTGTTACTACTACTGCTGCTGCTGCTGTTACTACTACTGCTGCTGTTGTTACTATGACTACTACTGCTGCTGCTGCTGTTACTACTACTGCTGCTGTTGTTACTATGACTACTACTGCTGCTGTTACTACAACTGCTGCTGCTGTTGTTACTATGACTACTACTGCTGCTGTTACTACAACTGCTGCTACTTTTACTACTACTACTGCTGCTGCTACTACTACTACTGCTACTACTACTATTACTGCTACTGTTACTACTACTACTACTACTACTTCTACTACTACTACTACTACTGCTATTACTGCTACTACTACTACTACTACTAGTACTACTACTGCTGCTGCTGTTACTACTACTGCTGCTGCTGATACTACTGCTGTTGTTACTACTGCTGCTGCTGCTGATGCTGTTACTACTACTGCTGCTGTTACTACTACTACTGCTGCTGTTACTACTACTGCTGCTACTACTGCTGCTGGTACTACTACTGCTGCTGTTACTACTACTGCTGCTACTTTTACTACTACTGCTGCTGCTGCTGTTACTACTGCAACTGCTGCTGCTACTACTACTGCTGCTGCTGCTGTTACTACTACTGCTGCTACTGTTACTACTACTGCTGCTACTGTTACTACTACTGCTGCTACTGTTACTACTACTACTGCTGCTGCTGCTGTTACTACTACTGCTGCTGCTGTTGTTCCTACTACTGCTGATGCTGTTACTACTACTACTACTGCTACTGTTACTACTACTGCTGCTGCTGTTACTACTACTGCTGCTGCTACTGTTACTACTACTACTGCTACTGTTACTACTACTACTGCTACTGTTACTACTACTGCTGCTGCTGTTACTACTACTGCTGCTACTGTTACTACTACTGCTGCTGCTACTGTTACTACTACTACTACTGCTACTGTTACTACTACTGCTGCTGCTGTTACTACTACTGCTGCTGCTACTGTTACTACTACTACTGCTACTGTTACTACTACTGCTGCTACTGTTACTACTACTGCTGCTACTGTTACTACTACTGCTGCTACTGTTACTACTACTGCTGCTACTGTTACTTACTACTGCTACTACTACTACTGCTGCTGATGTTACTACTACTGCTGCTGCTGTTACTACTACTGCTGCTACTGTTACTACTACTGCTACTGTTACTACTACTGTTGTTACTACTACTGCTACTGTTACTACTACTGCTGCTGCTACTGTTACTACTACTGCTGCTGCTGCTGTTACTACTACTACTGCTACTGTTACTACTACTGCTGCTACTGTTACTACTACTGCTGCTACTGTTACTACTACTGCTGCTACTGTTACTACTACTGCTGCTGCTGTTACTACTGCTGCTGCTGCTGTTACTACTACTGCTGACTGTTACTACTACTGCTGCTGTTACTACTACTGCTGCTGCTACTGTTACTACTACTGCCACTGTTACTACTACTGCTGCTGCTGTTTACTACTACTGCTGCTGCTACTGTTACTACTACTACTGCTACTGTTACTACTACTACTGCTGCTGTTACTACTACTACTGCTACTGTTACTACTACTGCTGCTACTGTTACTACTACTGCTGCTACTGTTACTACTACTACTGCTGCTGCTGTTACTACTACTACTGCTGATGTTACTACTACTGCTGCTGCTGTTACTACTACTGCTGCTGCTACTGTTACTACTACTGCTACTGTTACTACTACTGCTGCTACTGTTACTACTACTGCTACTGTTACTACTACTGCTGCTGCTACTGTTACCACTACTGCTGCTGCTGCTGTTACTACTACTACTGCTACTGTTACTACTACTGCTGCTACTGTTACTACTACTGCTGTTACTACTTACTACTGTTACTACTACTGCTGCTGTTACTACTACTGCTGCTGCTGTACTGCTGCTACTGTTACTACTGCTGCTGCTGCTGTTACTACTACTGCTGCTACTGTTACTACTGCTGCTGCTACTGTTACTACTACTACTGCTGCTGCTGTTACTACTACTACTGCTACTGTTACTACTACTGCTGCTACTGTTACTACTACTGCTGCTACTGTTACTACTACTGCTGCTACTGTTACTACTACTGCTGCTGCTGCTGTTACTACTACTGCTGCTACTGTTACTACTACTGCTGCTGCTGTTACTACTACTGCTGCTACTGTTACTACTACTGCTGCTACTGTTACTACTACTGCTGCTGCTGTTACTACTACTACTGCTGCTGCTGTTACTACTACTGCTGCTACTGTTACTACTACTGCTGCTGCTGCTGTTACTACTACTACTGCTACTGTTACTACTACTGCTGCTACTGTTACTACTACTGCTGCTACTGTTACTACTACTGCTGCTGCTGCTGTTACTACTACTGCTGCTACTGTTACTACTACTGCTGCTGCTGTTACTACTACTGCTGCTACTGTTACTACTGCTGCTGCTGCTGTTACTACTACTGCTGCTGCTACTGTTACTACTACTGCTGCTGCTACTACTGTTACTACTACTGCTGCTGCTACTGTTACTACTGCTGCTACTGTTACTGTTACTACTGCTGCTGCTGCTGTTACTACTACTGCTGCTGCTGTGTACTACTACTGCTGCTGCTACTATTACTTCTGCTGCTGCTGTTACTACTACTGCTGCTGCTGTTACTACTACTGCTGCTGCTGTTACTACTACTGCTGCTACTGTTACTACTGCTGCTGCTGCTGTTACTACTACTGCTGCTGCTACTGTTACTACTACTGCTGCTGCTACTACTGTTACTGCTACTGCTGCTGCTACTACTACTGCTGCTACTGTTACTGTTACTACTGCTGCTTCTGCTGTTACTACTACTGCTGCTGCTACTGTTACTACTACTGCTGCTTCTGCTGTTACTACTACTACTGCTGCTGATTTTATTACTACTGCTGCTGCTGTTGTTCCTACTACTGCTGCTGCTGTTGTTCCTACTACTGCTGCTGCTGTTACTACTACTGCTGCTGCTGCTACTGCTACTACTACTGCTGCTGCTGCTGTTACTACTACTGCTGCTACTGCTACTACTACTGCTGTTGTTACTACTACTGCTGCTGCTGTTACTACTACTGCTGCTGCTGCTGTTACTACTACTGCTGCTGTTGTTCCTACTACTGCTGCTGCTGTTACTACTACTGCTGCTGCTGCTACTACTACTGCTGCTGCTGCTGTTACTACTACTGCTGCTGCTGCTGTTACTACTGCTGCTGCTACTGTTACTACTACTGCTGCTGCTGTTGTTCCTACTACTGCTGCTGCTGTTACTACTACTGCTGCTGCTGCTACTGTTACTACTACTGCTGCTGCTACTGTTACTACTACTACTGCTACTGTTACTACTACTGCTGCTGCTGTTACTACTACTGCTGCTACTGTTACTACTACTGCTGCTGCTACTGTTACTACTACTACTGCTACTGTTACTACTACTGCTGCTGCTGTTACTACTACTGCTGCTGCTACTGTTACTACTACTACTGCTACTGTTACTACTACTGCTGCTACTGTTACTACTACTGCTGCTACTGTTACTACTACTGCTGCTACTGTTACTACTACTGCTGCTGCTGCTGTTACTACTACTACTGCTACTGTTACTACTACTGCTGCTGCTGTTACTACTACTGCTGCTGCTACTACTACTGCTGCTGCTACTGTTACTACTACTGCTACTGTTACTACTACTGCTGCTACTGTTACTACTACTGCTACTGTTACTACTACTGCTGCTACTGTTACTACTACTGCTACTGTTACTACTACTGCTGCTGCTACTGTTACTACTACTGCTGCTGCTGTTACTACTACTACTGCTACTGTTACTACTACTGCTGCTACTGTTACTACTACTGCTGCTACTGTTACTACTACTGCTGCTACTGTTACTACTACTGCTGCTGCTGTTACTACTGCTGCTGCTGCTGTTACTACTACTGCTGCTACTGTTACTACTGCTGCTGCTGCTGTTACTACTACTGCTGCTGCTGCTGCCGATACTACTACTGCTGCTGCTGCTGTTACTACTACTGCTGCTGCTGCTGTTACTACTACTGCTGCTGCTGCTGTTACTACTACTACTGCTACTGTTACTACTACTACTACTGCTGCTGTTACTACTACTACTGCTACTGTTACTACTACTGCTGCTACTGTTACTACTACTGCTGCTACTGTTACTACTACTACTGCTGCTGCTGTTACTACTACTACTACTGCTGCTGTTACTACTACTACTGCTACTGTTACTACTACTGCTGCTACTGTTACTACTACTACTGCTGCTGCTGTTACTACTACTACTGCTACTGTTACTACTACTGCTGCTACTGTTACTACTACTGCTGCTACTGTTACTACTACTGCTGCTACTGTTACTACTACTGCTGCTGCTGTTACTACTACTGCTGCTACTGTTACTACTACTGCTGCTGCTACTGTTACTACTACTGCTGCTACTGTTACTACTACTGCTGCTACTGTTACTACTACTGCTGCTGCTGTTACTACTACTACTGCTGCTGTTGTTACTACTACTGCTGCTGCTACTGTTACTACTACTGTGCTGCTGCTGTTACTACTACTGCTGCTACTGTTACTACTACTGCTGCTACTGTTACTACTACTGCTGCTGCTGTTACTACTACTGCTGCTGCTGTTACTACTACTGCTGCTGCTGTTACTACTACTGCTGCTACTGTTACTACTACTGCTGCTACTGTTACTACTACTGCTGCTGCTGCTGTTACTACTACTACTGCTACTGTTACTACTACTGCTGCTACTGTTACTACTACTGCTGCTACTGTTACTGCTGTTACTACTACTGCTGCTACTGTTACTACTACTGCTGCTGCTGTTACTACTACTGCTGCTACTGTTACTACTGCTGCTGCTGCTGTTACTACTACTGCTGCTGCTACTGTTACTACTACTGCTGCTTCTGCTGTTACTACTTCTGCTGCTGCTGTTACTACTACTGCTGCTGCTACTGTTACTACTACTGCTGCTTCTGCTGTTACTACTTCTGCTGCTACTGTTACTACTACTGCTGCTGCTACTACTACTGCTGCTGATTTTATTACTACTGCTGCTGCTGTTGTTCCTACTACTGCTGCTGCTGTTATTACTACTGCTGCTGCTGCTGTTACTACTACTGCTGCTGCTGTTGTTCCTACTACTGCTGCTGCTGTTACTACTACTGCTGCTGCTGCTACTGCTACTACTACTGCTGCTGCTGCTGTTACTACTACTGCTGCTGCTGCTGTTACTACTGCTGCTGCTACTGTTACTACTACTGCTGCTGCTACTGTTACTACTACTACTGCTACTGTTACTACTACTGCTGCTGCTGTTACTACTACTGCTGCTACTGTTACTACTACTACTGCTACTGTTACTACTACTGCTGCTACTGTTACTACTACTGCTGCTACTGTTACTACTACTGCTGCTACTGTTACTACTACTGCTGCTGCTGTTGTTCCTACTACTGCTGCTGCTGTTACTACTACTGCTGCTGCTGCTACTGCTACTACTACTGCTGCTGCTGTTACTACTACTGCTGCTGCTGCTGTTACTACTGCTGCTGCTACTGTTACTACTACTGCTGCTGCTACTGTTACTACTACTGCTGCTGCTACTGTTACTACTACTACTGCTACTGTTACTACTACTGCTGCTGCTGTTACTACTACTGCTGCTACTGTTACTACTACTGCTGCTGCTACTGTTACTACTACTACTGCTACTGTTACTACTACTGCTGCTGCTGTTACTACTACTGCTGCTGCTACTGTTACTACTACTACTGCTACTGTTACTACTACTGCTGCTACTGTTACTACTACTGCTGCTACTGTTACTACTACTGCTGCTGCTGTTACTACTACTGCTGCTGCTACTGTTACTACTACTGCTACTGTTACTACTACTGCTGCTACTGTTACTACTACTGCTACTGTTACTACTACTGCTGCTGCTACTGTTACTACTACTGCTGCTGCTGCTGTTACTACTACTGCTGCTACTGTTACTACTACTGCTGCTACTGTTACTACTACTGCTACTGTTACTACTACTGCTGCTGCTACTGTTACTACTACTGCTGCTGCTGCTGTTACTACTACTGCTGCTGCTGCTGTTACTACTACTACTGCTACTGTTACTACTACTGCTGCTACTGTTACTACTACTGCTGCTACTGTTACTACTCCTGCTGCTACTGTTACTACTACTGCTGCTGCTGTTACTACTGCTGCTGCTGCTGTTACTACTACTGCTGCTACTGTTACTACTGCTGCTGCTGCTGTTACTACTACTGCTGCTGCTGCTGCCGATACTACTACTGCTGCTGCTGCTGTTACTACTACTGCTGCTGCTGCTGTTACTACTACTGCTGCTGCTGCTGTTACTACTACTACTGCTGCTGCTGCTGTTACTACTACTGCTGCTGCTGTTACTACGACTACTACTGCTGCTGTTACTACTACTGCTGCTGTTACTACTACTGCTGCTGCTGCTACTACTACAACTGCTGCTACTTTTACTACTACTACTACTGCTGCTGCTGTTACTACTACTGCTGCTGTTACTACAACTGCTGCTACTTTTACTACTACTACTACTGCTGCTGCTGCTACTACTACTGCTACTACTACTATTACTGCTACTGTTACTACTACTACTACTACTACTACTGCTGTGTACTGCTATTACTGCTACTACTACTACTACTACTAGTACTGTTACTACTACTACTACTACTATTACTACTATTACTGCTACTGTTACTACTACTACTGCTACTACTACTACTAATACTACTACTGCTACTGTTACTACTACAACTACTACTACTACTACTATTACTGCTACTGTTACTACTTCTACTACTACTACTACTACTACCACTACTGCTACTACCCCTGCTGCTACTACTCCTGCGACTACTGCTGCTGTTACTAGGTTTTGACTCTCTGAGTGTACAGAGTGCATGTATGTGTGTGTATGCACATGTATATGTGTGTCTTTCTCTATGTGTGTGCATGCATGTGCATGCATGGGGCGGCAGGTAGCCTAGTGGTTAGAGTGTTGGGCAAGTAACTGAAAGGTTTCTTGATCGAATCCCTGAGCTGACAAGGTAAACAATCTGTTGTTCTGCCCTTGAACAGGGCAGTTAACCCACTGTTCCTAGGCCGTCATTGTAAATAAGAATGCGTTCTTAACTGACTTGCCTAGTTAAATAAAGGTAAAGAGTGACAGACACCCGATACTAAGTTGGAGACAGACACCTGATACTAAGTTGGGGACAGACACCCGATACTAAGTTGGAGACAGACACCCGATACTAAGTTGGATACAGACACCCGATACTAAGTTGGAGACAGACACTCGATACTAAGTTGGAGACAGACACCCGATACTAAGTTGGAGACAGACACCCGATACTAAGTTGGGGACAGACACTCGATACTAAGTTGGGGATAGACACTCATTACCCCACTGGCCAAATTAGTCTTCATCAGATACCACACAGCACAGAGGATTGCTTCACCAAAATGTATCTTGTGTTGCGAAGCCTCTGGCCCAGTAATATAGAAAAGACAACAGACCACACACACACATAATGTAGTGTATACACATGCATGCACACAGCCACGCAGATACTCACTCACACACGCACAAATGCACGGACACACACGCACACGCACGCATGCGCAGGCACACACACACACACACACACACACTCCATATGCATAGTTAGGATAATGGTACGGTCCGATACAAATTCGTCTGATCAAATATTCATGTGATATGCTAAACGGCAACATGGAATACCATTGTGGAGGGAATAAGTGAATGCCGGTGGGAATACTGTAGGAATATTGTAGGAATACTGTAGGAATAATGTAGCTCTCTGGTGGAACATATGTATGACAGTCCGGAATGCCAGATATTATAATATTAACTACCGTTCAAAAGTTTGGGGTCACTAAGAAATTTAAATCAATTTTTTTTTGATTACAGTCTCAAAATGGCCAGAAACAAAGACCTTTCTTCTGAAACTTATCAGTCTATTCTTGTTCTGATGTATGAAGGCTAGTCCATGCGAGAAATTGCCAAGAAACTGAAGATCTCGTACAACACTGTGTTCTACTCCCTTCACAGAACTGCGCAAACGGGCTCTAACCAGAATAGAAAGAGAAGTGAGCGGCCACGGTGCACAACTGAGCAAGAGGACAAGTACATTAGAGTGTCTAGTTTGATAAACTGACGCCTCACACATCCTCAACTGTCAGCTTCATTAAATAATACCCGCAAAACACCATCAACAGTGAAGAGGCGGCTCCGGGATGCTGTGGCCTTCTAGGCAGAGTTCCTCTGTCCAGTGTCTGTGTTATTTTGCTCATCTAAATCTTTTATTTTTATAGGGCAGTCTGAGATATGGCTATTTCATTGCAACTCTGCCTAGAAGGCCAGCATCCCGAAGTCACCTCTTCACTGTTGACGTTGAGACTGGGTCTCGACCCCGCCCTGTGCAACTGGGTACTGGACTTCCTGACGGGCCGCCCCCAGGTGGTGAGGGTAGGTAACAGCATCTCCACCCCGCTGATCCTCAACACTGGGGCCCCACAAGGGTGCGTTCTGAGCCCTCTCCTGTACTCCCTGTTCACCCACGACTGCGTGGCCATGCACGCCTCCAACTCGATCATCAAGTTTGCAGAAAACACTACAGTGGTAGGCTTGATTACCAACAACAATGAGACGGCCTACAGGGAGGAGGTGAGGGCCCTCGGAGTGTGGTGTCAGGAAAATAACCTCACACTCAACGTCAACAAAACAAAGGAGATGATCGTGGACTTCAGGAAACAGCAGAGGGAGCACCCCCCTATCCACATAAATGGTACAGTAGTGGAGAAGGTAGTAAGTTTTATGTTCCTCGGCGTACACATCACGGACAACCTGAATTGGTCCACCCACACAGACAGTGTGGTGAAGAAGGCGCAGCAGCACCTCTTCAACCTCAGGAGGCTGAAGAAATTTGGCTTGTCATCAAATGCACTCACAAACTTTTACAGATGCACAATTGAGAGCATCCTGTCGGGCTGTATCACCGCCTGGTACGGCAACTGCTCCGCCCACAAACGTAAGGCTCTCCAGAGGGTAGTGAGGTCTGCACAACGCATCGCCGGGGGTAAGCTACCTGCCCTCCAGGACACCTACACCACCCGATGTCACAGGAAGGCCATAAAGATCATCAAGGACAACAACGACCCGAGCCACTTCCTGTTCACCCCGCTATCATCCAGAAGGCGAGGTCAGTACAGGTGCATCAAAGCAGGGACCGAGAGACTGAAAAACAGTCTATCTCAAGGCCATCACACTGTTAAACAGCCACTACTAACATTGAGTGGCTGCTGCCAACATATTGACTCAACTCCAGCCACTTTAATAATGGATAAATTGATGTAAAAAATGTATCACTAGCCACTTTAAACAATGCCACTATTATATGTTTACATACCCCACATACCCTACATACTCATCTCATATGTATATACTGTACTCTATACCATCTACTGCATCTTGCCTATGTCATTCTGTACCATCACTCATTCATATATTTTTATGTACATATTCTTTCATTCCTTTACACTTGTGTGTATAAGGTAGTTGTTGTGAAATTGTTAGGTTAGATTACTTGTTAGATATTACTGTCTCGAATCCCGCCAAAGATGGTGCCTCTTCCTGTTCGGGCGGCGCTCGGCGGTCGTCGTCGCCGGCCTACTAGCTGCCACCGATTCCCTTTTCTGTTTCATTTAGTTGTGTCTAATTAATTGCACCTGCTTCGTGTTTAGGTTTTGGTTGTGGGCTATTTAAACCCGGTAGGTCCGCCGGCTTTTGTGCGGACTTGTTTTTCTGTTTATGGTGTGTGAATATTTTGTGGATTCCTTTTTTCCGAACAGTTTCGTCCTGTTTGTTGGACTGGGTCTTTATGTGCCCTTGTGTGTGTGGCGTGACCGTCTCTCTGTTTTTTGGAAATAAAAGATCCACAACTACCCTGCTCTCTGCACCTGACTCCTCAACCCACTACCTCTAGAAGCCGTTACAATTACTGCATGGTCGGAACTAGAAGCACAAGCATTTCGCTACACTTGCATTAACATTGCTAACCATGTGTATGTGACAACTAAAATTAGATTTTATTTTATTTGCGGGAACAATTTAAAACTTCTTGGCACCCATCCCGTTAGCGGGATCATTTTCGTCAACATCCGCTGAATTGCAGAGCGCCAAATTCAAATTAAATTACAAAAAATATTTAATTTCCATGAAATCACAAGTGCAATATTGCGAAACACAGCTTAGCTTGTTGATAATCCACCTGGCGTGTCAGATTTAAAGAGAGCTTTACAGCAAAAGCTATCCAGGTGTTTATGTTAGGGCATCTCTCTCAGCAGACAAAATATTACAAACAGCTAGCAGCCAAGTAGATTGGTCACGAAAGTCAGAAAAGCAATAAAATGACCTACCTTTGATGATCTTTGGATGTTTGCACTCACGAGACTCCCAGTTACACAATAAATGTTCCTTTTGTTCGATAAAGATTATTTTTATATCCAAAATACCTCCATTTGGTTGGCGCGTTATGTTCAGAAATCCACAGGCTCGAGCGGTCATGACGGGGCAGACGAAAATTCCAAATAGTATCCGTAAAGTTCGTAGAAACATGTCAAACGTTTTTTATAATCAATCCTCAGGTTTTTTTTACAATAAATAATCAATAATATTTCAACCGGACCGTAGCTTTTTCAATAGGAGAGAGAGAGAAAATGTCTGCTCCAAGCTGTTGCGCATGCAAAACTCTGCTGGCACCTAGCCATCAGCTGACGCAAAGTGATCGTTCTCGCTCATTTTTCAGAATAAAAGCCTAAAACTATGTCTAAAGACTGTTCACACCATGTGGAAGCCATGGGAAAAGGAATCTGGTTGATATCCCTTTAAATGGAGGGAAGGCATGCAATGGAACAGAGAGGTTTCAGGAAAAACAGCACTTCCTGGTTGGATTTTCCTCAGATTTTCTCCTGCAATATCAGTTATTTATACTCACAAACAATATTTTGACTGTTTTGGAAACTTTAGAGTGTTTTCTATCCTAATCTGACAATTATATGCATATTCTAGATTCTGGGCTTGCGATATAGGCAGTTTCATTTGGGTACATTTTTCATCCAAACATCAAAATACTGCCCCCTACACTCAAGAGGTTGAAGCTGCCAGTGAAGTTTACTGGCCATTTAGAGCCTTTAATCGAACCCACAAATGCTGATGCTCCAGATACTCAACTAGTTTAAAGAAGGACAGATTTATTGCTTCTTTAATTAGCTATGCTAACATAATTACAAAAGGGTTTTCTAATGATCAATTAGCCTTCTAAAATGATAAACTTGGATTAGCTAACACCATGTGCCATTGAAACACAGGAGTGATGGTTGCTGATAATGGGCCTCTGTACGCCTATGTAGATATTCCATAAAAAATCTGCCGTTTCCAGCTACAATAGTCATTTACAACTTTAACAATGTCTACACTGTATTTCTGATCAATCTGATGTTAGTTTAATGGTTTTCTTTCAAAAACAAGGACATTTCTAAGTGACACCAAACATTTGAACGGTAGTGTACATACTAATATTCTTTGTTATACTGTATTTAGAAGAACAGGGTACAGGGTACTCAATGGACAATGGAAAGGATAGGACTCAAGAACAATTGAAAAAAGCCTTATTTAAATCCCTCATCCCTTGTTATCTCCTTGCACTTAGATAACCTGAGCAGAGTACAGGCCATAAACCAACAGTGACAATAACAACCACCGCTTCGGTGTGTGTGTGTATTTGTGTGTAACAGCCGCCCCTCTCAGAAACAAAAACAACCACTTAGGCATGAATAGCGGCGCTTGGGAGCCATCAATATTTCATTCAGGTGTGTCGAGGAATAGAGGAGAAAGGGAGCAGGAGAAAAAAAATACATGAAAGTAGGAATGAGGAGGGCAGAGACCTAAATAATCTGAGCAGGTCCATGACTGACAGAGAGAGAGAGAGAGAGAGAGAGAGAGAGAGAGAGAGAGAGAGAGAGAGAGAGAGAGAGAGAGTGCTAAGAAACAGAATGTGTGCGTGTGTGTTGTATATGTGTGTGTGCTTGTGTTCGACAGGCCCAGTGGGGGTGTAGCAAAGGGGAATTGAGCAGAGTGTTCTGTGTGCAGTCACAACCTCTGACACACCAGCCTAATCTGGAGTTTAAATCAATGATGTGTCCAAAACCATAATTGCTGCTGCTAAACTGCTTTAACTGCAATATGCTTTCAGCAGAAGCCTATTCGCAGCAGAATTACGCCTGTGTGTGTGTGTGTGTGTGTTACAGCATGGGTTGGATTAAAAAACATTCTCTCATTAGACCAGTGTCTGAGTGAACACACGTCCGCAGCAGAAACCACTCACATTGTTTTACGCCACACACACACACACACACACACACAAAACACGCACGCACGCACGTGCACGCGCACACACACAAACTCACACACACACACACACCACACACACACACGCACACACACACACACACACACACACACTAGTGTGAATCAGAAAATATGGAGAACCTTACAGTATATCATGCAGTCTAATTCAGACATATATTATTAGTATTAGTACATACTGAAAGTATTTTACAGTAAAAAGAATGGTCGTGTCCCAAATCTGATTTGCCTACTACTTACTGAAACTGCATACTGTGTACTATTCTTACTGTTTGGTAAAAACAAATGCAGCCTAGCTCTGATGCCACTGATAGCTACCTTATTGAGGGAAATATATGATATGTGGTTGTCCCACCTAGCTATCTTCAGATGAATGCAGTAACTGTTCTGGGCAAGAGCGTCTGCTCAGTGAATAAAATGTCAAATGTAAAATGTAAATAGTCAACTGTTGCCAGATACATGTGCGTCTCGAAAGGCGATTCTCTTCCTCAATAGTGTGCAGTGAATTCTACTAGATGAAAAGCCAAAATGAGTACGACATCCTGGCATTTTAAGGCATACTCAAATTGTAAAATTTCACATACTATAAAACGTTCTATTTTCGTGTACCCAAAATGCTTACGATTTAGATCACAAGTGCAGCTATTTGGACATGGCCTGTGTGTAGTTAGTTAGTTAGTGTCCTGCGACTTAAACTAGGTCTTCAGCGTACGGCTGAATGTAGCTTCCTGTTTTACCACGTACGGTAAGAACAGATGACTGGGAACATTTACTACCCGAGAAATAAACAACAAATCATACAGTCTTCAACAACAGAACCTTCTCCACACACACCACCACCCTACAATTAGTCTGATTACTGACACAATGAGGCGGGGTAGACACTTAACAAATTGGTCCCCTACTACCCCAGTTACTCTGTGTGTGTGTGTGTGTGTGTCACTTGCATAGAGCGAGTTATTCTGAAAGATGATTGGCCGTGTAACGTCGCCCTGGGCCAATTACCTCCTGACTCTGCCGAGAGAGCTAATTACATACTGTTTAGCCTTAGCATTTAGCTCTAGGTGTGTGTGTGTGTGCTCAGCACTTTTCTATTCTTCTCCGTGTGTTGTGAATTGATCCTAGTGAATTAAACAATAGCAGCAAGAATAAAATATAACGTTCCATAACCACCCTCTCACTCCATCTTCTGTGATTTTGAAGAGCAACCTTCCCCTCAGTTCCATGAACTCTTTCACTCTTACTTCATTATCCCTCTCTCCCCCTTACTTCTTCATTATCCCTCTCTCCATTTCCTCCTTCATTATCCGTTCTCCCCCAATCCTTCTTCATTATCCCTCTCCATTTCCCGCTTCATTATCCTTTCTCCCCCAATCATTCTTCATTATCCCTCTCTCCCCATTCCTCCATTATCCCTATCTCCCCGTTCCTCCTTCATTATCCCGCTCTCCCTTTTTCTCCTTCATTATCCCTCTCTCCCCGTTCCTCCTTCCTTATCCCTCTCTCCCCCTTTCCCCCTTCATTATCCCTTCTCCCCCTTCTTCATTCATGATCCCTCTCTCCCCCTCCTCCTTCATTATCTCTTCTCCCCATTTTTCTCTCAATATCCCTCTCCCTTTCCTCATTCATTATCCCTTCTCCCCCTTCCTTCTTCATTATCCCTCTCATTATCCCTCTCTCCCCTATTCCCGTTCCTCCTTCATTCCTCCTTCATTATCCCTCTCTCCCCTTTCCTCCTTCATTATCCCTCTCTCCCCGTTCCTCCTTCATTATCCCTCTCTCCCCTTCCTCCTTCATGATCTCTTCTCCCCATTTTTCCTTCATTATCCCTCACTCCCCGTTCCTCCTTCATTATCCCTCTCCCCCTTCCTCCTTCATTATCCCTCTCTCCCCCTTCCTCCTTCATTATCCCTTCTCCCCCTTCCTCCTTCATTATCCCTCTCTCCCTCTTCCTCCATCGTTATCCCCTTCAATGAATTTATTCAAGTATTCCTCTCTATCTTGCTTCTCTCTGTGACGTTAGCTCTCTGTAGTGTTAGCTCTCTGTAGTGTTAGCTCTCTACAGTGTTATCTCTCTGTGGCGTTAGCTCTCTGTAGTGTTATCTCTCTGTGGCGTCCGCTCTCTGTAGCGTTATCTCTCTGTGGTGTTATCTCTCTGTAGTGTTATCTCTGTGGCGTTAGCTCTCTGTAGTGTTATCTCTCTGTGGCGTTAGCTCTCTGTAGTGTTATCTCTCTGTAGTGTTAGCTCTCTGTAGTGTTAGCTCTCTATAGTGTTAGCTCTCTGCAGTGTTAGCTCTCTATAGTGTTAGCTCTCTATAGTGTTAGCTCTATATAGTGTTAGCTCTCTGTGGTGTTAGCTCTCTGTAGTGTTAGCTCTCTATAGTGTTAGCTCTCTATGGTGTTAGCTCTCTGTAGTGTTATCTCTCTATAGCATTAGCTTTCTGCAGTGTTAGCTCTCTATAGTGTTAGCTCTCTATAGTGTTAGCTCTCTATAGTGTTAGCTCTCTGTGGCGTTAGCTCTCTGTAGTGTTAGCTCTCTATAGTGTTAGCTCTCTATGGCGTTAGCTATCTGTAGTGTTAGGTCTCTGTGGCGTTAGCTTTCTGTAGTGTAAGCTCTCTATGGCTTTAGCGCTCTATGGCTTTAGCTCTCTGTGGCGTTAGCTTTCTCTAGTGTTAGCTCTGTATGGCTTTAGCTCTCTATGGCGTTAGCTCTCTGTGGTATTAGCTCTCTGTGGCGTTAGCTTTCTGTAGTGTTAGCTCTCTATGGCTTTAGCTCTCTATGGCTTTAGCTTTCTGTAGCGTTAGCTCTCTATGGCTTTAGCTCTCTGTGGTATCAGCTCTCTATGGCTTTAGCTCTACGGCTTTAGCTCTCTGTAGTGTTAGCTCTCTATGGCTTTAGCTCTCTGTAGTGTTAGCTCCATATGGCGTTAGTTCTCTGCAGTGTTAGCTCCATATGGCGTTAGTTCTCTGTAGTGTTAGCTCCATATGGCTTTAGCTCTCTGTAGTGTTAGCTCTCCATGGCTTTACCTCTCTGTAGTGTTAGCTCTATATGGCTTTAGCTCTCTGTAGTGTTAGCTCTCCATGGCTTTACCTCTCTGTAGTGTTAGCTCTCCATGGCTTTACCTCTCTGTAGTGTTAGCTCCATATGGCGTTAGTTCTCTGTAGTGTTAGCTCTATATGGCTTTAGCTCTCTGTAGTGTTAGCTCTATATAACTTTAGCTCTCTGTAGTGTTAGCTCTCCATGGCTTTACCTCTCTGTAGTGTTAGCTCCATATGGCGTTAGTTCTCTGTAGTGTTAGCTCTATATGGCTTTACCTCTCTGTAGTGTTAGCTCCATATGGCGTTAGTACTCTGTAGTGTTAGCTCCATATGGCGTTAGTTCTCTGTAGTGTTAGCTCTCTATGGCTTTAGCTCTCTATGGCTTTAGCTCTCTGTGGCGTTAGCTTTCTCTAGTGTTAGCTCTGTATGGCTTTAGCTCTCTATGGCGTTAGCTCTCTGTGGTATTAGCTCTTTGTGGCTTTAGCTCTCTGTGGTATCAGCTCTCTATGGCTTTAGCTCTATGGCTTTAGCTCTCTGTAGTGTTAGCTCTCTATGGCTTTAGTTCTCTGTAGTGTTAGCTCCATATGGCGTTAGTTCTCTGTAGTGTTAGCTCTCCATGGCTTTACCTCTCTGTAGTGTTAGCTCTCCATGGTTTTACCTCTCTGTAGTGTTAGCTCTCCATGGCTTTACCTCTCTGCAGTGTTAGCTCTCTATAGTGTTAGCTCTCTATAGTGTTAGCTCTATATAGTGTTAGCTCTCTGTGGTGTTAGCTCTCTGTAGTGTTAGCTCTCTATAGTGTTAGCTCTCTATGGCGTTAGCTCTCTGTAGTGTTAGCTCTCTATGGTGTTAGCTCTCTGTAGTGTTGTCTCTCTATAGCATTAGCTCTCTGCAGTGTTAGCTCTCTATAGTGTTAGCTCTCTATAGTGTTAGCTCTCTATAGTGTTAGCTCTCTGTGGCGTTAGCTCTCTGTAGTGTTAGCTCTCTATAGTATTAGCTCTCTATGGCGTTAGCTATCTGTAGTGTTAGGTCTCTGTGGCGTTAGCTTTCTGTAGTGTAAGCTCTCTATGGCTTTAGCGCTCTATGGCTTTAGCTCTCTGTGGCGTTAGCTTTCTCTAGTGTTAGCTCTGTATGGCTTTAGCGCTCTATGGCGTTAGCTCTCTGTGGTATTAGCTCTCTGTGGCGTTAGCTTTCTGTAGTGTTAGCTCTCTATGGCTTTAGCTCTCTATGGCTTTAGCTTTCTGTAGCGTTAGCTCTCTATGGCTTTAGCTCTCTGTGGTATCAGCTCTCTATGGCATTAGCTCTCTATGGCTTTAGCTTTCTGTAGCGTTAGCTCTCTATGGCTTTAGCTCTCTGTGGTATCAGCTCTCTATGGCTTTAGCTCTACGGCGTTAGTTCTCTGCAGTGTTAGCTCCATATGGCGTTAGTTCTCTGTAGTGTTAGCTCCATATGGCTTTAGCTCTCTGTAGTGTTAGCTCTCCATGGCTTTACCTCTCTGTAGTGTTAGCTCTACATGGCTTTAGCTCTCTGTAGTGTTAGCTCTCCATGGCTTTACCTCTCTGTAGTGTTAGCTCTCCATGGCTTTACCTCTCTGTAGTGTTAGCTCCATATGGCGTTAGTTCTCTGTAGTGTTAGCTCTATATGGCTTTAGCTCTCTGTAGTGTTAGCTCTATATAACTTTAGCTCTCTGTAGTGTTAGCTCTCCATGGCTTTACCTCTCTGTAGTGTTAGCTCCATATGGCGTTAGTTCTCTGTAGTGTTAGCTCTATATGGCTTTACCTCTCTGTAGTGTTAGCTCCATATGGCGTTAGTTCTCTGTAGTGTTAGCTCCATATGGCGTTAGTTCTCTGTAGTGTTAGCTCTCTATGGCTTTAGCTCTCTATGGCTTTAGCTCTCTGTGGCGTTAGCTTTCTCTAGTGTTAGCTCTGTATGGCTTTAGCTCTCTATGGCGTTAGCTCTCTGTGGTATTAGCTCTTTGTGGCGTTAGCTTTCTGTAGTGTTAGCTCTCTATGGCTTTAGCTCTCTATGGCTTTAGCTTTCTGTAGCGTTAGCTCTCTATGGCTTTAGCTCTCTGTGGTATCAGCTCTCTATGGCTTTAGCTCTACGGCTTTAGCTCTCTGTAGTGTTAGCTCTCTATGGCTTTAGTTCTCTGTAGTGTTAGCTCTCCATGGCTTTACCTCTCTGTAGTGTTAGCTCTCCATGGTTTTACCTCTCTGTAGTGTTAGCTCTCCATGGCTTTACCTCTCTGTAGTGTTAGCTCTCCATGGTTTTACCTCTCTGTAGTGTTAGCTCCATATGGCGTTAGTTCTCTGTAGTGTTAGCTCTATATGGCGTTAGTTCTCTTTAGTGTTAGCTCTATATGGCGTTAGTTCTCTTTAGTGTTAGCTCTATATGGCGTTAGTTCTCTTTAGTGTTAGCTCTATATGGCGTTAGTTCTCTTTAGTGTTAGCTCTATATGGCTTTACCTCTCTGTAGTGTTAGCTCTCTACTTAGTCCTAGAGGCCTAGCTAAGTGAGAAGCTGCATTGCACGCCCCCCCCCCCCCCCCTCACCCCCCTCCTTGCCGAAGTGTGCAC
>NC_088413.1:67323757-67328757 GCF_034236695.1 Oncorhynchus nerka
TTGTGGTAATCATTCCCAGCCGAAGCTTGTGGTAATCATTCCCAGCCGAAGCTTGTGGTAATCATTCCCAGCCGAAGCTTGTGATAATCATTCCCAGCCGAAGTGTGTGGTAATCATTCCCAGCCGAAGTGTGTGGTAATCATTCCCAGCCGAAGCTTGTGGTAATCATTCCCAGCCGAAGCTTGTGATAATCATTCCCAGCCGAAGGGTGTGGTAATCATTCCCAGCCGAAGTGTGTGGTAATCATTCCCAGCCGAAGTGTGTGGTAATCATTCCCAGCCGAAGCTTGTGATAATCATTCCCAGCCGAAGCTTGTGGTAATCATTCCCAGCCGAAGCTTGTGGTAATCATTCCCAGCCGAAGCTTGTGGTAGATTAAACCTCCCCTCCTGGTCCTCAGTCCAGCTCTCTCTCTCTCTCTCTCTCACACACACACACACACACACACACACACACACACACACACACACACACACACACACACACACACACAGTGGGGAGTGGGGAGATTAGATAAATGGGCAAAAAAGCTTGAATCTTCTCAATCCATATTCATTCTCCTTCCTCCAGCCCTCCATTCTCCTGAGCTTCCTCCAGCCCTCCTATCACACATTCAAATACGTTGTCTTTGCTCCCTTGTTACACACACACACCCTCTTTTTCTTCCCTAATGCACCTGTGATGGCAAATTGATCTCTCTCTCTCTCTCACCTTTATCACAGCTGAAACATCTCAGTCAGAACAATGACACCTTTATCACAGCTGAAACATCTCCGTCAGAACAATGACAACTTTATCACAGCACCTCTAACTAGCAGACATAGACAAGTCCTCTATCAGTCACAGTTACAAATAAAGCATTCATATTCACTAGGTCTCAACTCAGTGACAAACCTAATTCAGAATGTTTTTATCAGTGGCGGTTGATGCTGTTTAAGATCAGGAAGGCCAATATTATTTTGGATGAGCATAGCCTTATTTCTATTACAGCATATTGGATGACTGTCATTCATATTGCATTCGCCCAGCTCAATGCAACATTGATAGGTATAAGCTACTACATGATACTCAATTTTCCATTTTACCCATCATGAGGTTGCTACAATCTAGCCTACGAATGACAATTTACAACGTAGGTGCACAGGTCGAGAGAAAATGTTGAGTAAGGTGACAGATAGTGACAATTTCAATACTGCCTTGGACACTCTTGCCTGCATCTAGTTGATGCAGGGTGTAATCTGCAGTCCAAACCGTTGCTGTTTCTAATTGACAAATTTAGGCATGTTTATCACCGTTTGTTTAAGAAACATTTTACACCCCTGATCATCTGCAAACGCAGTTCACTTTCATAGCAGCCACATACAAACAGCATCATCACTTTGCTCGTTGGATAATTCCTTCTCGTATCTAGGCACTCTTATGGACTTCAGTGCACAACAAAACAGTGTCTGTGACCAGGCGAAAAAACCTTCATTCCATAATCACTAACCACTATACACAGCCTACATTGTTGTGTCAATCATGCAGTACAGCTAGTGTACAGTCAGCAAGCAGTTTAGCAGTTACGCTGGCGGGCCCCGGTGGCAATAACATTTATAAAAAAAATAAAAAGCTTACCTTGACTTGGTTCCAGTGTTTTGGATAACCATAGCCAGCTAGCTAACATAGCATCCCTCTCTCTTTGAGCCGGGTGTATGAGTAGGCGAAACAGCATCCCTCTCTCTTTGAGCCAGGTGTATGAGTAGGCGAAACAGCATCCCTCTCTCTTTGAGCCAGGTGTATGAGTAGGCGAAACAGCATCCCTCTCTCTTTGAGCCAGGTGTATGAGTAGGCGAAACAGCATCCCTCTCTCTTTGAGCCGGGTGTATGAGTAGGCGAAACAGCATCCCTCTCTCTTTGAGCCAGGTGTATGAGTAGGCGAAACAGCATCCCTCTCTCTTTGAGCCAGGTGTATGAGTAGGCGAAACAGCATCCCTCTCTCTTTGAGCCAGGTGTATGAGTAGGCGAAACAGCTAACTGAATTCACAAGCTAGGTAAGTGAAAGTGAAAGTTTAAAAAATACTATGAAATATAGCTCTCTCTCTCTCACACAAACTCTCTCTTTCTTGCTTCTCCTTTAATGTTGAATAAATGAATTTGTTCAAAACTGTTCCACTATTGCCTTTCTCTCTTTGAATCAACTACTCGCCACATGTTATGCTTATTCTTTCAGTACTTGATTGTTTCTCTGATCCTTTGATTGGGTATTCAGCATTTCTTTCCACTGATGCGGACAGTCCTCCCCTTCCTCTGAGCCTCCACTGGTGTGTATGCTTGCAGGTATGTGTCTCTTCATTGTATGTGTCTCAGTGAGGTAGGGAATAGGGCTGTATGTGTGTTTACAAACTGCTTACATGAACTCTCTAGGCTGTCACTTTGCCAATAATGCCTTAGTCAATGGGGATTTCACACCTGTCACTCATAGAGAGTCAAAACGGCTTCTTATGGAACCACAGACAGGCTGGGCACAACAGTGACTTCTGGTATGCCCTGAAAACACATACTGTACACTCGTATTCAATAGACGTGATTTATGATTTTAATTTGATTTATTTCCTTCGTTTTGGAAATTTTGAAGTGTGATTTGATGATTTCAGTGTTGTCAATATTTAATGTGAGATTTCACGATTTGACTATTGGGATGTCAATATTTAATGTGAGATTTCACGATTTGACTATTGGGATTTTGCCTTTAAAATCCTGGGCCCTGTGTAAATTGATGGGTTGGCTTGACACCATTGTACTAAGACGTTACATTCAACAGTTCCAAAAACATAAAATGCAGTATAATCAAATAATACAGGTCTAGGAGCCTAGCATCTCCAACTGTCTCTGTCTCCTGCACTCCCATCTCTCTCTCTCTCTCTCTCCAGATTGACGGTGTTCGCTTGTGAGGGAAAATCAAATTCTGAAAGAAGAACGCTAATAAGCTTGAAGACAGTTCAGCAATCTTACAACCATGTGTGTGTGTGTATATGTGTGTGAGTGTGTACGTGTGTTCACTGCATTTATGGATGATGCCATCTTCCTGTACTAAATCTTTATCAGAATTGGTAACAATCCTTCTCAAACTGTTTATACTTCAATATTTCTAGACTGAAGCGATTTCTGTCTCAGCATGTTACAGTAAAACAACCCAGCGGAAGAATATTGATATTGATCTTAAACTCATATAATCATAAATATCTGTATCCAGCAGTTGTGATTTACCCAGACTCAACAAATATTGTCTTTCATTATACCTACACTAGGTGTACACACATTAGGAACACCTTCCTAATATTGAGTTGCACTCCCTTTTGCCCTCAGAACAGCCTCAATTCATTGGGACATGGACTCTACAAGGTGTCAAAAGTGTTCCATAGAGATGCTGGCCCATGTTGACTCAAATTCTTACTAGAGTTGTGTCAAGTTGACTGGATGTCTCTTGGGTGGTGGACCAATATTGAAACACACGGGAAACTGTTGATCGTACAAAAACACAGAGGCGTTGCTGTTCTTGACTTATCAAATCAAACTTTATTGGCCACATGCGCCGAATACAAAACGTGTAGACTTTACCGTGAAATGCTTACCAACAAGCCCTTAACCAACAGTGCAGTTCAAGAGACTTTGATTGAGATTGTGTCATCTGTGGATCTGTTGAGGTGGTATGCGAATTGGAGTGGGTCTTGGGTTTCGGGGAGGATGCTGTTGATGTGAGCCATGACCACCCTTTCAAAGCACTTCATGGCTACCGACGTGAGAGCCACGGGGCGGTAATCATTGAGGCAGGTTACCTTCACTGCCTTGGGCACAGGGACTATGGTGGTCTGTTTGAAACGTGTAGGTATTATAGACTCGGTCAGGGAGAGGTTGAACATGTCAGTGACAGTTGGTCCGCACATCCTTTGACGTAATCAGTCTGGCCCAGCGGCTTTGAGTACACGTCCTGGTAATCAGTCTGGCCCAGCGGCTTTGAGTACACGTCCTGGTAATCAGTCTGGCCCAGCGGCTTTGTGAATGGTTGACCTGTTTAAAGGTTTTGTTCACATCAGCTACCGAGAGTATTATCACACAGCCATCCAGAACAGCTGGTGCTCTCGTGCATGCTTCAGTGTTGCCTGCCTCGAAGCGAGCATGAAAGGCATTTAGCTCATCTGCTAGGATCGTGTCACTGGGCAGCTCACATCTGGGTTTCCCTTTGTAGTCCGTAATAGTTTCAAGCACTGCCACATCCGACGAGCGTCAGAGACGGTGTAGTAGGATTCAATATTAATCCTGTATTGACGCTTTGCTTGTTTGATGGTTCATCTGAGGGCATAGCAGGATTTCTTATAAGCATCCGGATTAGTCTCCCACTCCTTGAAAGCGGCAGCTCCAGCCTTTAGCTCGATGCGGATGTTGCCTATAATCCATGGCTTCTGGATGGGATATGTACGTACAGTCACTGTGGGGGTGATGTCATCGATGCACTTATTGATGAAGCAGATGACTGAGGTTGTGTATTCCTCAATGCCATTGGATGAATCCCGGGAACATATTCCAGTCTGTGCTATCAAAACAGTCCAGTAGTGTAGCATCCACGTCATCTGACCACTTCCGTATTGAGCGAGTCACTGGTATTTCCTGCTTTAGTTTTTGCTTGTAAGCAGGAATCAGGAGGATATAATTCTGGTCAGAATTGCCAAACGGAGGGCGGAGGAGGGCTTTATCTCTGTGTGGAGTAAAGGTGGTTTCTGATTTCCCCCCCCTGGTTGCACATGTGACATGCTGGCAACATTTTTGTAAAACTGATTTTAGTTTGCCTGCATTAAAGTCCCGGCCAGTAGGAGCGCCGCTTCTGGGTGAGCATTTTCTTCTTTGCTTATGGCCTTATAGAGTTTGTTTTAGCAGTCTTAGTGTCAGCATCGGTCTGTGGTGGTAAATAGACGGCTACAAATAATATAGATGAGAACTCTCTTGGTAGATAGTGTGGTCTAC
>NC_088413.1:67336257-67361257 GCF_034236695.1 Oncorhynchus nerka
GCACTGGGGCTTTTTAAGTTTTGCTATTGGTCTCTTTCCTTGCTGGCTTTTCTCCCACTTCTTATGGAGACTCTTTGGGTAGGCTCGCGTAGTATAAATGGAGCCAGAGATGCGGGAAAGAGGAGGGTGTTGGGTGAATATGTAAAACAAAAAAAGTACAGGTGTTGTTTCTGCAGGAGATGTATAGTGATGTGGTGAATGATATCGATTGGAGGCTCTGGTGGAAAGGGGCAAGTGTGTTGAGCCATGGGACAAATGTTAGTGTAGGTGTGGCAGTCCTTTTTGTACCGGGTCTGTCTGTAAAAATGTGCTCCTCAAAGGAGGTGTGTAAGGGTAGGCTGCTTGTTGTAAAAGTAGAAATGAACAACATGGGATTGGTCTTTATAAATGTGTATGCACCTAACACAGGGAGAGAGGGTGGGGGGGTTCTATTTGGGTGTCTTAGACAGGAGCTCTCACAGGTAGCGCCTGAGGAGACACTGGTGGTCGGCGGAGACTAGAACTGTACAATGGATTTTACGGATGACAGAAATGGGGAGGAGCCACATTCAGGGTCAGTGTTAAAACGTATTATGGCTGGGTGGCAGTATGGGGTAGCTTGGATGAATAAGGTGCCCAGAGTAAACTGCCTGCTCCTCAGGCCCAGAAGCTAAGATATACATATCATTAGTAGATTTGGATAGAAAACAATCCACAGTTTCTAAAACTGTTTGAATGATGTCTGTGAGTATAACATAACTCATATGGCAGGCAAAAACCTGAGAAAGAATCCACCAGGAAGTGGGAAATCTGAGGTTTGTAGGTTTTCAAGTCTTTGCCTATCCAATATACAGTGTAAAATTTGATCCGATTGCACTTCCTAAGGCTTCCACTAGATGTCAACAGTCTTTAGAACCTTGTTTCAGGCTTCTACTGTGAGGGGGAGAGAATGAGAGCTGTTTGAATCAGGTGTCTGGCAGAATGCCATGAGCTCAGTCACGCGTGCGCCTGTGAGGGTTAGTTTCTTTCTAAAGACAAAGGAATTGTTCGGTTGGAATATTATTGAAGATTTATGATAAAAACATCCTAAAGATTGATTCTATACATCGTTTGACATGTTTCTACAAACTTTAATGGAACTGTCGTCTGAACTAAGTGTCTGTCACTTGTGAATTTGGATTTGTGAATTCAACGCGCAAACAAAAAGGAGGAATTTGGACATAAATGATGGACTTTATCAAACAAAACAAACATTTATTGTGGAACTGGGATTCCTGGGAGTGCATTCTGATGAAGATCATCAAAGGTAAGTGAATATTTATAATGCTATTTCTGACTTCTGTTGACTCCACAACATGGCGGGTATCTGTATGGCTTGTTTTGGTCTCTGAGCGCTGTACTCAGATTATTGCATGGTGTGCCTTTTCCGTAAAGCTTTTTTAAAATCTGACACACCGGTTGCATTAAGGAGAAGTATATCTTTAATTCCATGTATAACACTTGTATTTTCATCAACATTTATGATGAGTATTTCTGTAAATTGATGTGGCTCTGTGCAAAGTCAACGGATGTTTTGGAAGCAAAACATTACTGAACATAATGCGCCAATGTAAACTGAGATTTTTGGATATAAATATGAACTTTATCGAACAAAACATACATGTATTATGTAACATGAAGTCCTATGAGTGTCATCTGATGAAGATCATCAAAGGTTAGTGATTAATTTGATCTCTATTTCTGCTTTTTGTGATTCCTCTCTTTAACTGGATGTCTGACTAAGTGCTGGCTGATCTAACATAATCATATGGTGTGCTTTTTGAAATCGGACACTGTGGTGGGATTAACAACAAGTTTATCTTTAAAATAGTGTGTAATACTTGTATGTTTGAGGAATTTTGATTATGAGATTTCTGTTGTTTGAATTTGGCGCCCTGCACTTTCAGTCGCTGTTGTCAAATCGATCCCGTTAACGGGATTTCAGCCGTAAGAAGATTTAAAGGGATATCATTAATCAGTTCGACCTAGTGGATGTTTAGAGGACTAAATATCCCGACACAACACTATACATGGGTGAAGGTTTTTGTGACTAGGGTGAGAGCAGCCCGACTTGATCATTTATACATGTCCAGGAATCAGAGCAATAGGCTGTTGGGCGCTACCATTCTCCTGGTGGGTTTTTCAGATCACCACATAACCATGTCTCGGCTGTCTATCTCACCAGGGCCTCAGCATGCATCCTACTGGAAGTTCAATGTAAAGCTCTTACAAGATGCTACTTTTTGCTCAGGTTTCCCAAATGTTGGGGAAAGGTGGCAGCAAAGAGAGGAGTATGAGTCTCTGAGTCAATGGTGTGATGTGGGGAAAGTCCAAATTCGGCTTTTCTGTCAACAATATACAGCTATCTCATCCTCAGAGGCTAGGAGAGTATTGAGTCCAACTCGAGCGTTGTACTAGTGAGATGGATGTAGAGATGGTGGGGCAAGGCAATGTAGGCCTCCAGGCTACTTTAGCTGAATTACGTATGGACCTGGGTCGTTTTTTCCAGGTTAAAGCAAAGGGAGCACTTGTAAGAAGTGAAGCCAAGGGTAGGTATGCATTGTCTGGGCGTTTGACCTCTGTGGTGGGGAGCGGAATGTGGAGTTTTATACTGAGTTGTATAGAGCAGAACTGTGTGATCCTATGTGTGCTCAAGTCTTGGTTGAAGAACTCCCTAAGCTCTCTCTGGCACAGAGGGGTGAAATGGATGTTCCTCTGTTGTCCCATGACCTGGCAGAGGCCGTAACCCTGATGTCCCCCGGCCGTGCTCCCAGTGGCGTTTTATAAAAGATTCTGGGGAATAATTGGACTGGACGGCTAATTGTGTGTGTTGAGTGAATGTGTTGGGGTTGTAGAGTTGCCGATGAGCTCTCCTGCCCAAAAAAGAGGACTTGTGTGAACTTAACTTCTTAAGGTATAGGGGGCAGCATTTTCACTTTTGGATAAATAGCGCCAAGAATATAAGATATGCATATTATTAGTAGATTTGGATAGAAAACCCCAAAGTTTCTAAAACTGTTTGAATCATGTCTGTGAGTATAACAGAACTTATGTAGCAGGCAAAACCCCAAGGACTAACCGTTCAGAATTGTTTTCTGTCTGTTCAGTGATTTCTCATTGGGAAACGATATTTCTTAGGAACTTGTTTTCAGTTCCTACCGCTTCCACTGGATGTCACCAGTCTTTGAAATTTGGTTGAGGTTATTCCTTTGTGCAATGAAGAAGTAAGGCCATCTAGGAACTGCGTAACACTGTTGAGAGTTGCGCAAGACTTGAAAAGTAGCTTGGTTTGTTGTCTTCCTGTATTGAACACAGATAGACCCGTCTTCAATTTGATCGATTATTAACGTTTTAAAATACCTAAAGTTGTATTACAAAAGTAGTTGGAAATGTTTTGGCAAAGTTTACAGGCAACTTTTGAAACATTTTGCAGTGACGTTGTGCAATTTGGAAGCTGTTTTTTTCTGGATCAAACGCGCCAAATAAATTTACATTTTGGATATATATGGATGGAATTAATCGAACAAAAGGACCAATTGTGATGTTTATGGGACATATTGGAGTGCCAACAAAAGAAGCTCGTCAAAGGTAAGGCATGTTTTATATTTTATTTCTGCGTTTTGTGTAGCTCCTGCAGGGTTGAAATATGCTACCCTCTTTGTTTACTGTTGTGCTATCATCAGATAATAGCTTCAAATCAAATCAAATCAAATCAAATTTTATTTGTCACATACACATGGTTAGCAGATGTTAATGCGAGTGTAGCGAAATGCTTGTGCTTCTAGTTCCGACAATGCAGTGATAACCAACAAGTAATCTAACTAACAATTCCAAAACTACTGTCTTATACACAGTGTAAGGGGATAAGGAATATGTACATAAGGATATATGAATGAGTGATGGTACAGAGCAGCATACAGTAGATGGTATCGAGTACAGTATATACATATGAGATGAGTATGTAGACAAAGTAAACAAAGTGGCATAGTTAAAGTGGCTAGTGACATAAGAATGCAGTCGATGATCTAGAGTACAGTATGTACATATGCATATGAGATGAATAATGTAGGGTAAGTAACATTATATAAGGTAGCATTGTTTAAAGTGGCTAGTGATATATTTACATAATTTCCCATTATTAAAGTGGCTGGAGTTGGGTCAGTGTCAATGACAGTGTGTTGGCAGCAGCCACTCAATGTTAGTGGTGGCTGTTTAACAGTCTGATGGCCTTGAGATAGAAGCTGTTTTTCAGTCTCTCGGTCCCAGCTTTGATGCACCTGTACTGACCTCGCCTTCTGGATGATAGCGGGGTGAACAGGCAGTGGTTCGGGTGGTTGATGTCCTTGATGATCTTTATGGCCTTCCTGTAACATCGGGTGGTGTAGGTGTCCTGGAGGGCAGGTAGTTTGCCCCCGGTGATGCGTTGTGCAGACCTCACTACCCTCTGGAGAGCCTTACGGTTGAGGGCGGAGCAGTTGCCGTACCAGGCGGTGATACAGCCCGCCAGGATGCTCTCGATTGTGCATCTGTAGAAGTTTGTGAGTGCTTTTGGTGACAAGCCGAATTTCTTCAGCCTCCTGAGGTTGAAGAGGCGCTGCTGCGCCTTCTTCACGACGCTGTGAGTGTGAGTGGACCAATTCAGTTTGTCTGTGATGTGTATGCCGAGGAACTTAAAACTTGCTACCCTCTCCACTACTGATCCATCGATGTGGATAGGGGGTGTTCCCTCTGCTGTTTCCTGAAGTCCACAATCATCTCCTTAGTTTTGTTGACGTTGAGTGTGAGGTTATTTTCCTGACACCACACTCCGAGGGCCCTCACCTCCTCCCTGTAGGCCGTCTCGTCGTTGTTGGTAATCAAGCCTACCACTGTTGTGTCGTCCGCAAACTTGATGATTGAGTTGGAGGCGTGCATGGCCACGCAGTCGTGGGTGAACAGGGAGTACAGGAGAGGGCTCAGAACGCACCCTTGTGGGGCCCCGTGTTGAGGATCAGCGGGGAGGAGATGTTGTTGCCTACCCTCACCACCTGGGGGCGGCCCGTCAGGAAGTCCAGAACCCAGTTGCACAGGGCGGGGTCGAGACCCAGGGTCTCGAGCTTGATGACGAGCTTGGAGGGTACTATGGTGTTGAATGCCGAGCTGTAGTCGATGAACAGCATTCTCACATAGGTATTCCTCTTGTCCAGGTGGGTTAGGGCAGTGTGCAGTGTGGTTGAGATTGCATCGTCTGTGGACCTATTTGGGCGTTAAGCAAATTGGAGTGGGTCTAGGGTGTCAGGTAGGGTGGAGGTGATATGGTCCTTGACTAGTCTCTCAAAGCACTTCATGATGACGGAAGTGAGTGCTACGGGGTGGTAGTCGTTTAGCTCAGTTACCTTAGCTTTCTTGGGAACAGGAACAATGGTGGCCCTCTTGAAGCATGTGGGAACAGCAGACTGGTATAGGGATTGATTGAATATGTCCGTAAACACACCGGCCAGCTGGTCTGCGCATGCTCTGAGGGCGCGGCTGGGGATGCCGTCTGGGCCTGCAGCCTTGCGAGGGTTAACACGTTTAAATGTCTTACTCACCTCGGCTGCAGTGAAGGAGAGACCGCATGTTTTCGTTGCAGGCCGTGTCAGTGGCAATGTATTGTCCTCAAAGCGGGCAAAAAGTTATTTAGTCTGCCTGGGAGCAAGACATCCTGGTCCGTGACTGGGCTGGGTTTCTTCTTGTACTCCGTGATTGACTGTAGACCCTGCCACATGCCTCTTGTGTCTGAGCCATTGAATTGAGATTCCACTTTGTCTCTGTACTGACGCTTAGCTTGTTTAATAGCCTTGCGGAGGGAATAGCTGCATTGTTTATATTCGGACATATTACCAGACACCTTGCCCTGATTAAAAGCAGTGGTTCGCGCTTTCAGTTTCACGCGAATGCTGCCATCAATCCACGGTTTCTGGTTTGGGAATGTTTTTATCGTTGCTATGGGAACGACATCTTCGACGCACGTTCTAATGAACTCGCACACCGAATCAGCGTATTCGTCAATATTTCCATCTGACGCAATACGAAACATGTCCCAGTCCACGTGATGGAAGCAGTCTTGGAGTGTGGAGTCAGCTTGGTCTGACCGGCGTTGGACAGACCTCAGCGTGGGAGCCTCTTGTTTTAGTTTCTGCCTGTAGGCAGGGATCAGCAAAATGGAGTCGTGGTCAGCTTTTCCGAAAGGGGGGCGGGGCAGGGCCTTATATGCGTCGCGGAAGTTAGAGTAACAATGATCCAAGGTTTTACCACCCCTGGTTGCGCAATCGATATGCTGGTAAAATTTAGGGAGTCTTGTTTTCAGATTAGCTTTGTTAAAATCCCCAGCTACAATGAAAGGCCGAAAAGCCTTTTTAAAATCTGACATTTGGCTGGATTCACAACGAGTGTAGCTTTAATTTAGTATCTTACATTTGTGATTTAATGAAAGTTTTATTTTTATATAATTTTATTTGAAATTGCCGCGCTGCATTTCCCTGGCTTTTGGCCAAGTGGACGCAAGCATCCCCTATAACGTAAGAAGTTAAGAACTGGAGGCCTGTGGCATTGATCTGTGCGGAAGACAATATATTTGCCAAAGTCCTCTCTAACAGACTGAAGTCCCATCTGGACTCTAGGGACCAGACATATTGTGTACCGGGATGCTCAATCACAGACAACTTGTTCTTAATCAGGGACATGTTGGACTTGTCGAGAGGTTCTAATGAGAACTTTGGACTGTTATTTTTAGATCAAGAGAATGCTTTTGATAGAGTGGACCATGAATATCTGTTTAATGTGATGTCTGTTTTTGGGTTTGGGGAAAGGTTTTTGACTTGTGTGAAGATGTTGTATGCTGGGGTGTCAGGTATGATCAAGGGGGGAGGGGGGCTCAGTAGGCCAGTCTGGTTGAGACGGGGCATTAGACAAGGATGCCCTCTATCGGGGCAGTTATATACACTAGCCAATATGCTTTTTTTGGGCCTGCTATGCAGGAGAATGCAGGAAGTGTGCTGGACGGGTATGGGTGTGTTGACAGGCATAGCAGTGTCAGCATATGCAGATGATGTTTCTGTGACGTCAGGGATGGTCAGGATATGCAGGCACTAGAGACCAGTCTGAAGGTGTACAAGGGAGCTTCGTGAGCTAAGGTAAACTGGGGCAAGAGCAAAGCTCTGTTATGTGGGGCATGGTGGGATAGGGCCCCTACTCTGCTTCCAGGGGGGTTGCAGTGGGGTTGTTAAGGGCTTAAAATGATGGGGGTGTACCTGGGCTCGGAGAGGTGGGTCAGGAAATACTGGGAGGGGCTGTCACAAGCAGTGGTGTCAATACTGGCCAGGTGAAGGTGGCTCCTTTCCCAAGTGTCATAATAGAGTGAGGGTGCTGATAATCAACAACCTGGTGGCATCTTCCCTGTGGCATAAACTGTCTGTCCTCAATCCCCCGCCGGTCTGCTCGCAGACCTGCAACGCAAGCTGGTGGACTTTTTCTGTTCGGGCCATCACTGGCTGAAGGCAGCAGTGTTGTACATGACCATCCAGGAAGGAGGACAGGGCCTGGTGGAACTGGAGAGCAGGGTGGCTGCTTTTTTACTAAAGGCGGTGCAGAGAATGTTGTACCATACTGATGTTGGCTGGAGAGAACCAAAATGCGTGCTGCTGAGGGGAGCTGGCTGATTAGGGTTGCACCGGCAGCTGTTCCTCATGAGGATGGAGAGGCTGAGTACAGCAAGTCTCTCAGATTTTTACTCTGCAGTGCTGAGGGCCTGGGAGCTTCAAAAGCCCACACGAGAAGGGGGGTGGAGCCTGGGCTGTGGATGTGGGAGGAGCCTATCTTCCACAACCCAGCCATCCCTTTGAGATCGGTTCAGTTGGCCACCCTGCAGAGGCAACTGATGGCAGTGGGTTTACCAAGGCTGGGTGACCTGAGACTGCTGGGAGAGGAATGGTGGAAAACCCTGGAAGCTCCTGCGTCGGCAGAGACTGGGGACTGGCAAGGGGGTCTGGAGGACTTGTTAGATTTTAACACTCTGAACCTGGGGGAGTTTGAAGGGGTGGGAGGTAAAGCCCTCTACAACCTCTGCATTAAGGTAAGGAACATTAGGAGCCTAACAGGAGTGAAGGCACATCAGTGGCAGGGAGTATGTGGGAGGAGAGTATGGTGGGTTTTAGATGGAGGGGGCTCTACAAACCCCCAGTACCAAAGAGGTCAGGGGACCTCCAGTGGTCCTGGCCACTAACAGCTGGTTGGCATGAATTGAACCGGGAGTCTGGCAGGGGTGTCCTTTCTGTGTTTTTAGAGAAACTGTGATTCATGTGTTTTCTGTGTGTGCCAGGTTAATGCCATTAATGTCTCCGTTGGAATGTCTGTGTTTTATGTATTTCATCTTTATTTAACCAGGTAGGCTAGTTGAGAACAAGTTCTCATTTGCAACTGCGACCTGGCCAAGATAAAGCATAGCAGTGTGAACAGACAACACAGAGTTACACATGGAGTAAACAATTAACAAGTCAATAACACAGTAGAAAAAAAGGGGAGTCTATATACAATGTGTGCAAAAGGCATGAGGAGGTAGGCGAATAATTACAATTTTGCAGATTAACACTGGAGTGATGAATGATCAGATGGTCATGTACAGGTAGAGATATTGGTGTGCAAAAGAGCAGAAAAGTAAATAAATAAAAACAGTATGGGGATGAGGTAGGTGAAAATGGGTGGGCTATTTACCAATAGACTATGTACAGCTGCAGCGATCGGTTAGCTGCTCAGATAGCTGATGTTTAAAGTTGGTGTGTCACGGTTCATGAATCCACTGCCTCCTTTTCTCTCTCTCTCTCTCTCTCTCTCTCTCTCTCTCTCTCCCGTGTTTGTGTGGGCGTGGTTCCCAATCTCGGCCTGATTGTCTGCGCCAGCTGGAATCACTTATCTTCCCTTTATATGTTCTGTAACCAGTGTTTCTTGTTGTCAGATCGTTGTTACTTCCCTGAGGTTGTGTCGTGTGTCCGTACTCATCTCTCGCCGCCCTTGTGTGGATTATCTGCTGTGCTCCTTCCTACCCATCCGGACACTCTCCCCTGGGTTTCTCAGCACGCTCACATAGGAGGATGTGCCCTAGTCCCTGGGTCGGATTCCGTCTGAGTACAGTCTGTCTGTCCTGTTGCTGCTGTAACCTATATTCATTAAACCATCGTTGCTTGCATCTTGCATCCGCCTCTGTATTGTTACAGAACGATCTGACCAGACCATGGATGCAGCGAGTTCAACGAGTCTGACTGAATTCATTTCCCGTAGTATCACGAGAATGGATCAACAAGAGGAGAACATCTCCACCACAGGTCGGGAAGTACAAGCCATCGCGACGCAGGTATCCCAGCTGACCCAACAATTACAACATCTGAGGGGTCTCGCTGCGCCACCTACACCGGCAGTTCAACCCGCCCCGCCAGAGCCGGATTCACCAGCTAGAGCCACGGCTACCGACACCAGAGGGTTATTCAGGTGATCCTGACTATTGCAGAGCTTTTCTTACGAGATGTTCCATGCATTTCTCGTTGCAGCCACGGACCTTCAACCGTGAACAGTCTAAGGTAGCATTCGTACTCACACTGCTATCAGGCAAAGCGGCTCTTTGGGGAACGGCGGTGTGGGCGAACCAGGACCCATGCTGCACCTCTTTCCAGACACTCTCCGAGGAGATGAGAAGGGTCTTCGATCGGGCCGTGGCGGGTAGGGAGGCGGCCAGACTACTCGCTGACCTTCGCCAAGGAGACCGTTCAGTATCGGAATACTCCATCCAATTCCGCACTCTGGCCGCAGAGTGTCAGTGGAACGAGGAGGCGCAGTGGGACATGTTCCTGCATGGGCTGGAGGACCGGATCCAGAAGGAGATTTATGTTCTGGACCTTCCCAGGAGTTTAAATGGACTAGTGGAACTAGCCTTGAGGGTCGACGCTCGTCTGAGTCGTGTTGGCCGCCGAGCATGCCCTAACAGACCGTATAACGACACGGAGGGCTGGCATGCCAGCGGCGGGAACACGGCCAGTTCAACCTCCGCTCACGAACCCATGCAGCTGGGGAGAGCTCACCTCTCCCGGGAAGAGAGGGAGAGGCGGAGATCCCAAGGACTCTGTCTCTACTGTGGTAGAGCGGGCCACTTTATCCACTCCTGCCCGGTAAAAGATTAGGCCCGGTAGTAAGAATGAGGCTACTATCGGGTGGTGTCACCACAGAGAAGACCTCATCATCTACTCTCCTCCCGGTAAGACTAAGATGGGCCAACCACACGCACGACACCCAAGCCTTACTGGACTCAGGAGCAGAGGGTAATTTCATGGACTTCAAGCTCGCTCACAAACTCCAGATTCCTATCACCTCACTCACGCACAAGATATCCGTCAACGCTCTCAATGGTCAAGAACTACCCAACATTTCTCACACCACTGAACCTATCACACTCATCACTTCTGGCAATCACACTGAGACACTATCATTTCTACTTATGGACTCACCCCTTGCACCATTAGTTCTCGGCCACCCTTGGCTCACCCAACACAACCCCAGAGTTGACTGGGGTCATAATTCTATATCCATGTGGAGTAACAAATGTCTTGAGTCCTGTTTAGTGTCTGCTTGTTCGTCTGTGTCTGATTCTGTGTTTCTAGAGGAGGCGGTGGATTTGTCTAACGTGCCCGTTGAATACCTCGACCTGAAGGAGGTGTTCAGTAAGTCCCGTGCTGCTTCTCTTCCTCCGCATCGTCCCTATGACTGTGCAATAGAATTATTGCCAGGTGAGTCTCCGCCTAAAGGCAAGTTATATTCACTCTCTGTTCCTGAGAGGGAGGCTATGGAGAGATACATCTCTGGTTCTCTGGCATCTGGATTCATTTGTCCTTCCTCTTCTCCAGCGGGGGCGGGGTTCTTCTTTGTGGAGAAGAAGGACGGATCTCTGCGTCCTTGCATTGATTACCGTGGGTTGAATAACATCACAGTGAAAAATACCTATCCCTTACCGTTGATGTCCTCAGCCTTTGAAAGGTTACAGGGAGCATCCGTATTCACTAAGTTGGATTTACGTAATGCATATCATTTGGTTCGCATAAGGGGGGGGGACGAATGGAAGACCGCGTTTAACACCCCCAGAGGGCACTTCGAATATTTGGTCATGCCTTTTGGGCTATCCAACTCCCCAGCGGTTTTCCAGGCACTCGTAAATGACGTGCTGAGAGATATGATTGATCAGTTCATATATGTTTACCTGGATGACATACTGATTTTTCTTCTTCTCTCCAGGAACACGTTCAGCACGTCAGACGAGTGCTTCAGAGGTTGTTGGAGAATGGACTTTTTGTCAAGGCGGAGAAATGCATTTTTCATGCACAATCCGTTCCATTCCTAGGTTACATCGTCTCGACTGAAGGTATTCGCATGGATCCTGACAAGGTTAAGGCTGTGGTGGATTGGCCAAGCCCAGATTCCCGTAAGGCCCTACAGAGGTTTCTGGGATTCGCCAATTTCTACCGGCGTTTCGTTCGCAACTTTAGCCAGATAGTCGCTCCTCTTACCGCCTTAACCTCCCCAGAGTGACGTTCAGGTGGTCCGATACAGCCGAGGCTGCATTCGTCAAACTCAAGAGCCGCTTTGTTTCGGCTCCCATCCTCATAGCTCCCGATCCCTCGCGTCAGTTCGTGGTGGAGGTGGACGCTTCAGAGGTGGGGGTAGGTGCGGTACTTTCCCAACGTTCCTCTTCTGACGACAAGATGCACCCTTGCGCGTTCCTTTCCCATCGGTTATCACCTGCGGAACGCAACTACGACATTGGCAACAGAGAGTTGTTGGCAGTGAAGTTAGCACTGGAGGAGTGGCGCCATTGGTTAGAGGGTTCGGGGGTACCTTTTATAGTTTGGACTGATCACAAAAATTTGGAATATATCAGAACCGCCAAGCGACACAACTCCAGGCAGGCGCGGTGGGCACTCTTTTTCGGACGTTTTGACTTCTCTCTCTCGTATCGCCCGGGTTCCAAGAATGTCAAACCCGATTCCCTTTCTCGCATTTTTGACCATTCCGAACGCCCATCCACTCCCGAGTGCATCCTACCCGGGACCCTAGTGGTCTCCACACTCACATGGGAGGTTGAATCGAGGGTCAAAACGGCCTTAGAAGGGGTAACGCCTCCGCCCGGTTGCCCGCCTAATCGGTTGTTTGTGCCGGAGGGGTGTCGGTCCGATGTTATTCGGTGGGGGCATTGCTCCAACGTAGCGTGTCATCCAGGAGTCAGTCGCACTAGCTTTTGGTTAAGCAACGCTTTTGGTGGCCACTGATGGCTCGTGACATTCACAGTTTTGTCTTGGCTTGCTCGGTTTGTGCCACTGGGAAGACTTCTAATCGACCCCCAGATGGGTTACTCCAACCGCTGTCGGTCCCTTCGAGACCCTGGTCCCACATCGCGCTAGATTTTGTTACCGCCCTCCCGCCTCCCAGGGCAAGACGGTTGTTTTGACCGTGGTGGACCGGTTCTCGAAGGCGGCTCATTTTATTCCCTTGCCTAAATTACCATCTGCCAAGGAGACAGCGGTAACTGTCGTGGATCACGTCTTTCGCTTACATGGTCTGCCGATGGACGTAGTTTCTGACAGGGGGCCCCAATTTGTGTCCAAGTTTTGGCAAGAGTTTTGTAGGTTACTGGGAGCGAGTGTCAGCCTGTCTTCAGGGTTTCATCCCCAGAGCAACGGTCAAGCGGAGAGGGCCAACCAAGATTTGGAGAGAGTGTTGCGATGTTTGGTTTCTAAGAATCCCTCTTCCTGGAGTCAACAACTCTCTATGGTTGAGTACGCTCACAATTCGTTGCCAGTGGCAGCCACGGGTCTCTCTCCGTTTGAGTGTAGTTTAGGTTACCAGCCACCTATCTTTCCCAGTACGGAGTCCGAGGTGTCTGTTCCCTCCGCTCACGCTTTCATCCAGAGGTGCCGTCACGCATGGAGCAGAGCCCGTGAGACTCTTCTCCGGGTGGGGGCGCGCACCAAGACTAAGGCCGATCGCCACCGGTCGAAGCCTCCGGTATACGTCGTTGGCCAAAGAGTGTGGCTTTCTACTAAGAACATTCCACTCCGATCCGTTTCGAACAAGCTTGCCCCCAAATTTATCGGCCCGTTCAAAGTCACCAGGATCATTAGTCCGGTGGCGGTCCGGCTCCAGCTTCCTCCGGCGTATAGGAGAATTCATCCTACCTTTCATGTGTCTAAAATAAAACCTGTGTTTCAGGCACGCATTAACCCACCGGTCCCGGTTCCCCCGCCGCCACGACTTGTTGATGGGGAACCCACCTTTTCTGTCAATCGTATTTTGGACTCTAGAAGGAGGGGACGCGGATTCCAGTACCTGGTGGACTGGGAGGGTTACGGCCCGGAGGAGAGAAGTTGGGTACCTGCTAGGGACATTCTGGATCACTCCCTTATCGATGATTTCAATCGACAGGTAAATTCGCCTGGGAACGCCAAGAGGCGTTCCTAGGGGGGGGGTATTGTCACGGTTCATGAATCCACTGCCTCCTTTTCTCTCTCTCTCTCTCTCTCTCTCTCTCTCTCTCTCTCTCTCCGTGTTTGTGTGGGCGTGGTTCCCAATCTCGGCCTGATTGTCTGCGCCAGCTGGAATCACTTATCTTCCCTTTATATGTTCTGTAACCAGTGTTTCTTGTTGTCAGATCGTTGTTACTTCCCTGAGGTTGTATCGTGTGTCCGTACTCATCTCTCGCCGCCCTTGTGTGGATTATCTGCTGTGCTCCTTCCTACCCATCCGGACACTCTCCCCTGGGTTTCTCAGCACGCTCACATAGGAGGATGTGCCCTAGTCCCTGGGTCGGATTCCGTCTGAGTACAGTCTGTCTGTCCTGTTGCTGCTGTAACCTATATTCATTAAACCATCGTTGCTTGCATCTTGCATCCGCCTCTGTATTGTTACATGGTGAGGGAGATAAAAGTCTCCAACTTCAGCGATTTTTGCAATTCGTTCCAGTCACAGGCAGCAGAGTACTGGAACGAAAGGCGGCCAAATGAGGTGTTGGCTTTAGGGATGATCAGTGAGATACACCTGCTGGAGCGCGTGCTACGGATGGGTGTTGCCATCGTGACCAGTGAACTGAGATAAGGCGGAGCTTTACCTAGCATGGACTTGTAGATGACCTGGAGCCAGTGGGTCTGGCGACGAATATGTAGCGAGGGCCAGCCGACTAGAGCATACAAGTCGCAGTGGTGGGTGGTGTAAGGTGCTTTAGTGACAAAACGAATGGCACTGTGTTAAACTGCATCCAGTTTGCTGAGTAGAGTGTTGGAAGCAATTTTGTAGATGACATCGCCGAAGTCGAGGATCGGTAGGATAGTCAGTTTTACTAGGGTAAGCTTGGCGGCGTGAGTGAAGGAGGCTTTGTTGCGAAATAGAAAGTAAACTCTTGGTTTGATTTTCGATTGGAGATGTTTGATATGAGTCTGGAAGGAGAGTTTGCAGTCTAGCCAGACACCTAGGTACTTATAGATGTCCACATATTCAAGGTCGGAACCATCCAGGGTGGTGATGCTAGTCGGGCATGCGGGTGCAGGCAGCGATCGGTTGAAAAGCATGCATTTGGTTTTACTAGTGTTTAAGAGCAGTTGGAGGCCACGGAAGGAGTGTTGTATGGCATTGAAGCTCGTTTGGAGGTTAGATAGCACAGTGTCCAATGACGGGCCGAAAGTATATAGAATGGTCTCGTCTGTGTAGAGGTGGATCAGGGAATCGCCCGCAGCAAGAGCAACATCATTGATATATACAGAGAAAAGAGTCGGCCCGAGAATTGAACCCTGTGGCACCCCCATAGAGACTGCCAGAGGACCGGACAGCATGCCCTCCGATCTGACACACTGAACTCTGTCTGCAAAGTAATTGGTGAACCAGGCAAGGCAGTCATCCGAAAAACAGAGGCTACTGAGTCTGCCGATAAGAATATGGTGATTGACAGAGTCGAAAGCCTTGGCAAGGTCGATGAAGACGGCTGCACAGTACTGTCTTTTATCGATGGCGGATGTGTGAGAGGTTGGGCGTGGTTTTTACTGTTGGGATATTTATAATGGGGTACAGGTATTCAAATAAGGAGATGGCCAAATGTGTTTTGTTGAATTTTCTGTTTGCTCAGGAAAAGTTGGCTATTTGGCTAACAAGGAGGAACAGGGTCAAAGGTGGGGGGATAACAGACCCTTTACTGTTATTTAATGGGATGGTCTCTGCGCGCCTTAGGGTGGAATTTGAGTTCTATAAAATGTTAAAAAAATGTGGAGAGAGTTTCAGGAGATATGGTGTGTCGGGGGGGCTGTCTGGGGAAGATGTTTTGGATATACGGTTGTAGAAGTGGTGAGGTTTTGGTTATTGTGGAGGTGCTTTGCATTGTTGGGATAGAGGGCAAGGTGAGCATGGTACATGTATGCAGTCTCTCTCTCTCTCTCTCTCTCTCAGATCACCAGGGGCTAGTTGACTGTTCACATCAGAGACAATTAGGAACATCAAACCCAGGAAATTACAATCTGCTAACCAGCTCTGGGTATTCCCTCCTCCTCTCCCCCATTATCGCCTCCATTCACCAGACTGATAGACAATCATCTTCAGATGGGCCCTCCTTTCTTCTCAGAGAGAAGGATGTGAAAAGGAGTGTCAGGGAGGAGGAGGATAACCCCTTCTGTCTGATTCAGAATGTATTAACCTGACCCGTGCCAATTGAAGACAGGGCTCCTTTCTTAGCCTGGAGCTTTGGTGGGAACAGGAAAGCAGAGGGGGACATGTTGCTTTAGTGGTACTGACACATTAACATATTGACTGTGAGGAGGATGAGAGAGAGAAGGAGAGACAGGACAGTAGAGAGATGGGCTTCAAGAATGGGACGGTAGTGAATGACACATTAACGTATGTGTATGTGTGCATTAGTACATGTTTGTGTGTGTGTGTGTGTATGCGTGCCAGTGTGTGTGTTGCCACAGCTCGCACCATCTCACCAGTGTCTCCCAGACTGGTTTCTCAGAGAATCTCTTGTTACAACCCCTCTCAACCCAGACCCAACACTCAGACCCAACCACAGACTGGGTTTCCTGTCCCGCCACCTACACAAAATACAGTCCCAGGAAACTGATGTAAGCCAAGAGCCACAATGGAGGACACCTGAGGAGCTGGGAGTCTCAGCAGCAAGCCAAAGCCTTCTCACCAGGGAGACCAGGCTTTTCTTGAAATATTGACAATTTCCAATACATTATCAATACGCAGACCACTTAGGCCGTTTAGGTTGACTGAGAAACAAGCTCTCTGCGCTGCTTAATGACTGGAAATTGAGTTTTTTTTAAGAAAAGTGATTTCCTATTCAGAGACAGCGTGAACTATTTCTTCATCATGAAATATGATAATTAATCGATTGACATAGTAACACTGACTATACCTCAATCTAAAAAGTCTTATTACAATCTTGGTTATAAATCTGGATAATTATGACATTCGACTATGGCACAACAATGAATATTTATTTCCCACAAAATAGTCGAAAATGGTTTATCTTGGATAAAATAATAGTCGAACAACTACAGCTGATCACTGTTATCTAAAGAGCCACAGCTAGTGTTTTAGGAGTCAACCTCTTAAAGGATCCACCCTTTTTTAAAAAACATTTTCACGTAAAATAAACATACCAAATCTAACTGCCTGTAACTCAGGCACTGAAGCAAGGATATGCATATTTTTGGTACCATTTGAAAGGAAACACTTTGAAGTTTGTGGAAATGTGAAAGGAATGTAGGAGAATATAACACAATAGATCTGGTGAAAGATAATACAAAGAAAAAATAAATGTTCTTTTGTATATTTTTTTGTACCATCATCTTTGAAATGCAATAGAAAGGCCATAATGTATTATTCCAGCCCAACTGCAATTTAGATTTTGGCCACTAGACGGCAGCAGTGTATGTGCAAAGTTTTAGACTGATCCAATCAACCATTGCTTTTCTGTTCAGTAGTGGCCAAATGTGCCTAATTTATTAATTAATAACTTTTCATGCTCAAAACTGTGCACTCTCCTCAAACAATAGCATGGTATTATTTCACTGTAATAGCTACCGTAAATTGGAAAGTGCAGTTAGAGTAACAAGAATGTAAGCTTTCCACCAATATCAGATATGTCTATGTACTGGGAAATGCTTATGTTACTCATGCTAATCACATTAGCCCACGTTAGCTCAACCGTCCAGTGGATGGGACACTGATCCCAAAGAATACGTATACCTGAGCATAGGGAACCCAGCTATTCAAGGTTAACAATTCTAGGGAAATGCAAGCATGGCTGGAGGGGTCAAAAACACACAGACACATACATGCACGTACACACACACACACACACACACACACACACACACACACACACACACACACACACACACACACACACACACACACACACACACACACACACACACACACACACACACAAAAACCAGCGCAAAAGGAAGGGAACCCAACCAGAGGTGGAAAACAGGGCTCCAGGAATAGAGTTGATGGATGGATGGAGGGATGGATGAAAGGAGGAGGAGGTGGAGAAGGAGGGATGAGTTTTCTCTAGGGTGGAGGGGAGATAATATTTCTGAGTGCCTTTGAGACTTGATCCTGCAACGACCAGTTTGTGAATGGACTGGTAACAGGAGAGGAGAGGAGAGAGGGATGAGAGGAGAGAGGAGAGGAGGATGAGAGGAGATGGAGGAGAGAGGATATAGGAGAGGAGAGGAGAGGAGAGGAGAGGAGAGGAGAGGAGAGGAGAGGAGAGGAGAGGAGAGGAGAGGAGAGGAGAGGAGAGGAGAGGAGAGGAATGAAATGAGGGAGTGAGGAGAAGATGGAGTAGAGGAGGAAGGGAGAAGAGGAGAGAGGGAGGAGATGAGAGAGGAAGGAGAGAGGGAGGAGAGTAGAGGAAAGACAGATGATAGGAGAGAGAGGAGAGGAGAGATAAGAGAAAAGAGGATATATGAGAGGAGATATATATATATAGAGAGAGAGAGTGATAAAAAGAGAGTGTGAGATAAAGAGAGAGGGGAGGAGAGAAGTGAGGAGAAAATATTTGAGAGGAGAGGGGAGAGGAGAGGGAAGAATGGAAAGGATAGGAGAAGGGAGAGGAGAAGGGAGAGGAGGGGATAGAAGAGATACGAGGGGAGTGAGGGAGGACAGGAGAGGAGAGGGGGAGAGAGGGAGGAGGGAGGAATGGGGAGAGGAGAGTAGATAGGGATGAGAGGAGAGGACCGAGGAGAGAAGAGAGAGGAGAGAAGGATGAGAGGAGAGGGAGGAGAGAGGAGATAACATAAGAGAGGAGATAGGAGATAGGAGAGGAGAGGAGACAAGGGAGAAGGGAAAGGAGAGGAGAAGGGAGAGGAGAGGATAGGAGAGATGAGAGTGGGGAGGGAGGAGAGGGGAGAGGAGAGGATAGGTGGATGAAAGGAGAGGACAGAGGAGATAAGAGAGGGGAGATGAGAGGAGATGAGAAGGTGAGAGGACAGAGGAGAAAGGAAGGGATAGGAGAGGAGAGAGGAGAGAGGAGAGAGGGGAGGGCAAGAGAGGGGAGAAGAGAGGAGAGAGGGAGGGAGGAGAGGAAAAAAGAGGAAAAAATAGAGGAGATTGGAGAAGAGAAGAGAGGAGAGGGTGAGGAGAGGAGAGAGGAGAGAGTGAGGAGAGAGAAAAGAGGACAGAGTGAGGAGAGAGGGGAGAGGAGGATGAAAGGAGAGGGAGGAGAGGGCAGAGGAGAGGAGATAAGAGAAGATAGGAGATAGGAGAAAAGACAAGGGAGAGGAGATATATATATATAATTATATATACAGTACATGGAGAAAGACACAAACTGAGAGAGTGAGATATAGAGAGAGAGGAGAGAGGAAAGGGGAGAGGAGAGGGGAGAAGGGAAAGGAGAGGAGAAGGGAGAGGAGAAGGGAGAGGAAGGAGAAGAGAGGATAGGAGAGAGGGAGGAGAGGAGAGGAGAGAGGGACGAGAGGAGAGGACAGACTAGAGAAGAGAGAAGAGAGGGCAGAGAGGAGAGGGGAGGGGAGATGAAAAGGTGAGAGGACAGAGGAGAAAGAAAGGCTAGGGGAGGTGAGAGGAGAGGAGAGAAGAGAGGGAGAGGAGAGGGTAAGGAGAGGAGAGAGGAGAAGAGAGAAGAGAGAAGAGAGGAGAGGGTAAGGAGAGGAGAGAGAGCAGAGTGAGGAGTTAGAGAAGAGAGGAGAGAGTGAGGAGAGGGAGGAGAGAGGGAGGAGAGGAGGAAGGAGAGGAGAGGAGTAGATGAAAGAAAGGTCAGAGTGAGGGGAGGAGAGGGGAGAGGAGAGGGGAGAAGGGAAAGGAGAGGTGAAGGGAGAGGAGAGGAAAGGGGAGATGAGAGGGGGAGAGAGGAGAGGGGAGAGGAGAGGGGGATGAGAGGAAAGGACAGAAGAAAGGGGAGAGGAGAGTAGAGGAGGGAGGCAGGAGATGGAGGAGAGGAGGGAGGGAGGAGAGGAGAGGAGGAGAGGAGAGAGGGACCAAATGAGAGAGGAAGGAGAGAGGGATGAGAGTAGAGAGGAGACAAAGGATATGAAAGGATAGGATAGGAGAGGATAGGAGAGGAGAGGCGACACACACACACACACACACACACACAAACCAGCGCAAAAGGAAGGGAACCCAATCAGAGCTGGAAAACAGGAGTCCAGGAATAGAGTTGATCGATGGATGGAGGGATGGATGAGAGGAGGAGGAGGTGGAGAAGGACGGATGAGTGTTCTCTAGGGTGGAGGGGTGATAATGTTTCTGAGTGCCTTTCAGACCTGATCCTGCAAAGACTAGTTTGTGAACGGACTGGTAACAGGAGAGGAGAGAGGGATGAGAGGAGAGAGGAGAGGAGGATGAGAGGAGAGGGAGGAGAGAGAAGAGGGAGGAGAGAGGAGAGGATGAGAGGAGAGGGGAGAGGATGAGAGGAGAGGGGAGAGGATGAGAGGAGAGGGAGGAGAGGATAAAAGAAGAGATGAGAGGGGAGGAGAGGAGAGGAGAGGAGAGTATAGGAGAAGAGAAGAGAAGAGAAGAGAAGAGAGGTGAAAGGAGAGGAGATGAGACAAGGGAGAGGAGAGAAATATATACGGTTGAAGTCGGAAGTTTACATACACTAAGTTTGGAGTCATTAAAACTTGTTTTTCAACCACTCCACACATTTCTTGTTAATTAACAAACTATAGTTTTGGCAAGTTGGTTAGGACATCTACTTCATGCATAACACAGGTAATTGTTTTCCCAAAAAGTATTAATAGACAAGTTCTTTAATTTATAATTCACCGTATCACAATTCCAGTGGGTCTGAAGTTTACATACACTAACTTGATTGTGCCTTTAAACAGCTTGGAAAATTACAGAAAATTATGTAATGGCTTTAGAAGCTTCCCATAGGCTAATTGACATCATTTGAGTCAACTGGAGGTGTACCTGTGGATGTATTTCAAGGCCTACCTTCAAACTCAGTGCCTCTTTGCTTGACATCATGGGAAAATCAAAAGAAATCAGCCAAGACCTCAGAAAAAAATTGTAGACCTTCACAAGTCTGGTTCATCCTTTGGAGCAATTTCCAAACACCTGAAGGTACCATGTTCATCTGTACAAACAATAGTACGCAAGTATAAACACCATGCGCTCCGGAAGGAAACTCATTCTGTCTCCTAGAGATGAACATACTTTGGTGCGAAAAGTGCAAATCAGTCCCAGAACAACAGCAAAAGACCTTGTGAAGATGCTGGAGGAAACAGGTACAAAAGTATCTATATCCACAGTAAAATAAGTCCTATATCGACAGAACCTGAAAGGCCACTCAGCAAGGAAGAAGCCACTGCTCCAAAACCAACATAAAAACGACAGAGTACGGTTTGCAACGGCACATGGGGACAAAGATCGTACATTTTGGAGAAACGTCCTCTGCTCTAATAAAACAAATATAGAACTGTTTGGCCATAATGCCCATTATTATGTTTGGAGGAAAAGGGGGAGGCTTGCAAGCCGAAGAACATCATCGCAACCGTGAAGCATGGGGGTGCAGCATCATGTTGTGGGGGTGCTTTGCTGCAGGAGGGACTGGTGCACTTCACAAAATAGATGGCATTATGAGGGTGGAAAATTATGTGGATATATTGAAGCAATATCTCAAGACATCAGTCAGGAAGTTAAAGCTTGGTCACAAATGGGTCTTCCAAATGAACAATGACCCCAAGCATACTTCCAAAGTTGTGGCAAAATGGCTTGAGGACAACAAAGTCAACAAAGCCTTGACCTCAATCCTATAGAACATTTGTGGGGCAGAACTGAAAAAGTGTGTGTGAGCAAGGAGGCCTACAAACCTGACTCAGTTACACCAGCTCTGTCATGAGGAATGGGCCAAAATTCACCCAATTTATTGTGGGAAGGTTGTGGAAGGCTACACAAAACATTTGACCCAAGTTAAACAATTGAAAGGCAATGCTACCAAATACTAATTGAGTGTATGTAATCTTCTGACCAACTAGGAGTGTGATGAAAGAAATAAAAGCTGAAATAAATAATTATTTCTACTATTATTCTGACATTTCACATTCTTATAATAAAGTGGTGATCCTAACTGACTTAAGACTGGGAATTGTTACTCGGATTAAACGTCAGGAATTGTGAAAAACTGAGTTTGAATGTATTTGGCTAAGGTGTATGTAAACTTCCGACTTCAACTGTAGATAGTGAGAGAAATAGAGAGATTGAGATATAGAGAGAGGGGGGAAGAGGAGATGTGATGAGAAGGTGATAGGACAGAGGAGAAAGAAATGTATAGGGGAGGAGAAATGAGAGGAGAGAAGAGAGGGGAGAGGGGAGGGCAGAAGAGAAGAAAGGAGAAGAGAAGAGAGAAGAAGGGGGAGGGGGAGGAAAGGGTGAGGAGAGGAGAGAAGAGAGAAGAGAGTGATGGGATGAGAGATGATAAGGGAGAGGTGAGCAGAGGAGAGAGGAGAGGAAAAGTCTAGAGAGGAGAGAGTGAGGGGCGGAGAGGAGGGATTGAGGAGATGGAGGAGAGGAGGGAGGGAGGAGAAAACAGAGTAGAGGAGGAAAGGAAGGAAGGAAGAAGGAAGGAAGGAAGGAAGGAAGGAAGGAAGGAAGGAAGGAAGGAAGGAAGGAAGGAAGGAAGGAAGGAGAGAGAGAGGAGAGAGGAGAGGAGAGGAGAGAGGAGAGGAGAGAGAGAGGAGAGGAGACAAGGGAGAAGATATATATATATAGAGACAGAGAGAGAAGAAGAGAGGAGAGGAGAAAATATTAGAGAGGAGAGGGGAGAGGAGAAGAGAGGTGAGAATGGAAAGGATAGGAGAAGGGAGAGGAGAAGATAGGAGAGATAAGAGGGGAGTGAGGGAGGAGAGGAGAGAGGGGAGGGAGGAGAGGGAAAGGAGAGGAAAGAAGAGGGAAGAGAGAGGAGAGGAGGATGGGAGGAGAGTGAGGAGAGGGGGATGAGAGGAGAGGAAGGAGATGGGAGGGGAGACAAGGCAGAGGAGAGGTATATACATATATATATATAGAGAGAGCAAAAGACAGAGTGAGATATAGAGAGAGGAGAGGAGAGGTGAGAGGAGAGGGGAGGAGAGGAGAGGAGGAGAGGAGAGCAGAGAGGGATGAGAGGAGAGGAGGATGAGAGGAGAGAAGGGAGAGGAGAGATATATGCGTATATATTGAAAGAGAGAAAAAGAGAGAATGAGATATAGAGAGAGGGGGGAGGAGATGGGAGAGGAGAGGGGAGAAGGGAAAGGAGAGGAGAAGGGAGAGAAGAGTATAGGAGAGGAGAGGAGGGAGGGAGGAAATGGAGGAGAGGAGGGAGGGAGGAGAGGACGAAGTAGAGGAGGGAGGGAGGAGAGGGGAGAGGAAAGGAGAGAGGGAGGAGAGGAGAGAGAGGAGAGGAGGGAGGGAGGGAGGGAGGGGATTGAGGAGAGGAGGGAGGGAGGAGAGGAGAGGAGGGAGGAAAGGAGAGAAGAAGGAGAGAGTGAGGAGAGTAAAGAGGAGACAGAGGATAGGAGAGGAGAGGAGAGGAGAGGAGAGGAGAGGAGAGGAGGGAGGGAGGAGAGGACGAAGTAGAGGAGGGAGGGAGGAGAGGGAGAGGAAAGGAAAGGAGAAGGAGAGAGAGGGACGGAGGGAGGGAGGGAATTGAGGAGAGGAGGGAGGGAGGAGATGGTGGAGAGGAGGGTACAGAGGACAGGAGAGGGGAAGAAAGGAGAGTTGAGGAGAAAGGGAAGAGGGGATTAGAGGAGAGGAACAGAGGAGAGGACTCAGACTACTTGATCATCAGACATTGTTGAAGCTCTCGTCATTCAGTGTTCAAATGACATATGCACACACACACACACTAACAACACACACCCCACAAACAAACAAAAACACAGACACGGTCATGTCAGTGAATGATGATGTATCGATGGCTTCCCCTCCTCCAATCCTAACCTTAAAACTTCTTATGGCTGCAATCCAGTTAACGGGATGTTATGACAACAGCCAGTGAAAGTGCAGGGCGCCAAATTCAAAACAACAGAAATGTCATAATTAAAATTCCTCAAACATACATGTATTTTATACTGTTTAAAATGTAATATTGTTGTTAATCACACCACAGTGTCCGATTTCAAATAGGCTTTTACAGCAAAAGCACCACAAACTATTATGTTTATGATGTTTATTATGATTTCAAAAAGCACACCATATGATTATGTTAGGTCACCACCAAGCCACAGAAAAACTCAACCATTTTTCCAGCCAAAGAGAGGAGTCACAAAAAGCACAAATAGAGATAAAAATGTATCGCTAACCTTTGATGATCTTCATCAGATGATACTCATAGGACTTCATGTTACACAATACATGTATGTTTTATTTGATAAAGTTCATATTTACAGTATATCAAACAATCTGAGTTTACATTGGCTCGTTACGTTCACTAGCTCCAAAAACATCAGGTGATATTGCAGAGAGCCACATCATTACAGAAATACTCATTATAAATGTCGATGAAAATTCAAGTGTTAGACATGGAAATATAGATATACCTCTCCTTAATGCAACCACTGTGTCAGATTTTTTTTTAACTATTAAAAAAACTATAAATATTCCCTTACCTTTGATGATCTTCATCAGAATGCACTCCCAGGAATCGCAGTTCCGCAACAAATGCTTGATTTGTTCGATAATGTCCATTATTTATGTCCAAGTAGCTACTTTTGTCAGGGCTTAGGTATACAAATCCAAACGCTCGTGCAGGTCCCGCATAACTCCAGACAAATACTTCAAAAAGTAATTTTACAGGTTTTTAGAAACATTTCAATCTAAGTATAGAGTCAATCTTCAGGATATGTTTTATCATAAATCTTCAATAAAGTTCCAACCGGCAGGAGATTTCCTTTGTGTGTAGAGGAGCAATGGAACGCAGGTCGATTTCATGTGGAATGCGCTTGACCAGGAAATGGCTCTCAGCCAGTAACCTGACTCATTCCCCTCTTATTCAGCCCCACAACACAGTAGAAGCCTCATTCAAGTTTCTAAAGACGGTTGACATCTAGTGGAAGCCCTAGGAAGTGCAACTTCATCCATATCCCACTGTGAATTCAATAGGGCCTGGGTTGAAAATCGACGAACCTCAGATTTCTCACTTCCGTTTTGGATTTCTTCTCAGGTTTTTGTCTGCCATATGAGTTCTGTTATACTCACATACATCATTCAAGCAGTTTTAGAAACTTCAGAGTGTTTTCTATCCAATACTAATAATAATATGCATCTATTAGCAACTGAGACTGAGGTGCAGGCCGTTTACTCTGGGCACCTTTCATCCAAGCTACTCAATACTGCCCCTGCAGCCAGAAGTTAACCAGAACTGACCCAAGATCAGCATCTAGAGGCAACCTTACTGCAAAACACAGTCTAAACAGATAGTGCTACCAATATGACA
>NC_088413.1:67366257-67386257 GCF_034236695.1 Oncorhynchus nerka
AAAGTTTTATTTGTCTTATTTACGGTATACGCACGGTATACATCGTCCAATGAAATGCTTACTTACAGGTTCCTTCTAGAACAATTCAACAACAATAAGAAATAATACAATCTAAGAATATGAAGAAAACATAAATTGCTCAGTAGAATAGAATAAACATTTGAGCATAAGTATAATACAGTAAGACACAATTTATAGTAATATTTACATGTGTATAGGGAGAGGGGGGGGGGCAAGTGTATAAATAGAGCTGTATAATAAGGGCCTGGTAGCAACAGTCGTGATGTGTTGTGTGTGGATGTGTGTATGTGTGTATGAGAGAGTGCATGTGTTCATAGGTCTGGAGAATCAGAGCAGGTGGTCAGTACAGTTCAAGTGTTCAGCAGTCTGATGGCTTGGAAATAGAAACTGACTCTGAGCCTGTTGGTATCAGAACCTCATGCTCCGAGAGAATCTAGTTAATTAATCTGTCATCTTTATAAACACTGCTGGTTAGGTCGACATCACATAACATTACCATATCACCTGATTCAAACCTGTCCTAGTTTATACAACTGTTCTGGAACAAACCTATCCTAGTTTATACAACTGGTCTGGAACAAACCTGGCCTAGTTTATACAACTGTTCTGGAACAAACCTGTCCTAGTTTATACAACTGTTCTGGAACAAACCTGTCCTAGTTTATACAACTGTTCTGGAACAAACCTGTCCTAGTTTATACAACTGGTCTGGAACAAACCTGTCCTAGTTTATACAACTGGTCTGGAACAAACCTGTCCTAGTTTATACAACTGGTCTGGAACAAACCTGTCCTAATTTATACAACTGTTCTGGAACAAACCTGTCCTAGTTTATACAACTGGTCTGGAACAAACCTGTCCTAGTTTATACAACTGTTCTGGAACAAACCTGTCCTAGTTTATACAACTGGTCTGGAACAAACCTGTCCTAGTTTATACAACTGGTCTGGAACAAACCTGTCCTAATTTATACAACTGTTCTGGAACAAACCTGTCCTAGTTTATTCAACTGGTCTGGAACAAACCTGTCCTAGTTTATGCAACTGTTCTGGAACAAACCTGTCCTAGTTTATACAACTGTTCTGGAACAAACCTGTCCTAGTTTATACAACTGGTCTGGAACAAATCTGTCCTAGTTTATACAACTGGTCTGGAACAAACCTGTCCTAGTTTATACAACTGTTCTGGAACAAACCTGTCCTAGTTTATACAACTGGTCTGGAAAAGTGCTAAAAAAGTGAATACAATACTCTCATCCTCAGTTCCTGTTTTTAAAAGTGAATGTATTCATCTTCCTTTCCCTCCTCCTTATTCCACCATTATTTATCTTGGTGTTGTGATCTGGAGAGCTGAGAGAGAGAGAGAGAGAGAGAGAGAGAGAGAGAGAGAGAGAGAGAGAGAGAGAGAGAGAGAGAGAGAAGAAAGAGAGAGAAGTGGCTGAACGTTGTACGTGGCGCTACCTGTTTCTCTCTCTCCATTCATTCCCTCTCTCTCCCCCTTTTCCTCTGTCTCTCCATCTCTCTCTCGCCATCTTTCTCTTTCTACATATCTCTCTCTCTCTCTCTCCATCTCTCTCCATCTCTTTCTTTCTCCATTTCTCTCTCTCTCTCTCTGAAGAAAACATCAAAAGCATCTCAGCCAAATGGAGAGTGACAGGGCCTTCATTTGTATTCAGGCTGACATTACACATCTAAACTGTAGTCTTAAGGCTTTTTTAACAGTTTGTCAGGGGAGACTCATTGTTCTCTGACTTTCAGATCTTAGTTCTCTCGCAACACTCCTGACTTTTCCCACTCTTCCCCCTAACTTTGATGGATCATTTTGCCGCGGTTGCCATGCCTCTGAGTGTGTGTATGTGTGTGTGTGGCTGTTAAACATAAGTAGGTTCCCCTGTCAAAGCTATTTAAGTCGGTGGGTTAAAAAGAAACGGTGCTTTAGGTTGGCTAGCCATCAATTACAATACATGTGGTTTAAGAAAACGGTAAGAGCTTTTACAATCCTAACCAATAATGTAATGTAACTACTTTTTTTAAATCACATAAATAAAATAAAATAAAATAAACTAGATGAATGGTATAAGATAAAGAGCAATTGAAATGTATCAAACATAAGAACAAGATTCAACTCAGCAAAAATAAAAGAAAACAGTCTGAAAGGCCAAAAAGCCTTCATGACAAAGCTGTCCTAGTGTCCAAAGACAGGCTTTATCCAGACTAACGCACGTCAGGGAGAATTAGCATGAGGAAACATCTGATAGCAGTCTGAGCAGGCGTGTGTCTGTGTGACTAGTATACTTCCTAAAGAGTTTAGCATGCATGCAGTCTTAGCAAATGTACCTAACGGAGCTGCCGTGAGAATGGGGTTAACGGGGTGTGTCTGTGTACGAATTTATGCCCCATGTGTGTGTGTGTGTGTGTGTGTGTGTGTGTGTGTGTGTGTGTGTGTGTGTGTGTGTGTGTGTGTGTGTGTGTGTGTGTGTGTGTGTGTGTGTGTGATTTATGGTGAGGCCTGGCGTGAGTGTACCCAGTATAGGATATATTAGTTGATGCTAAGAGAACAGTGGGGGTTCCAGGTGAGGCTAGAAACAGACAGGATCACTTAGAGCAGATTAGGATCCGAACACACGCAATGTAGTGAAGTCAGCCTGGCCTATGGTCTGACCTGTCCCTCTGACCTGGCCCATGGTCTAACCTGGACCTCTGACCTGGCCCATGGTCTGACCTGTTCCTCTGACCTGGCCCATGGTCTGACCTGTCCCTCTGAATTGGCCCATGGTCTGACCTGTCCCTCTGACCTGGCCCATGGTCTGACCTGTCCCTCTGACCCATTAGTTTATCTGCTGACGTAATAAGGCCTTGTTGGGAGTCAGGTATCTGCTGTGGACTGTGATCTGGGACAGACAGACAGACAGACAGACAGACAGACAGACAGACAGACAGACAGACAGACAGACAGACAGACAGACAGACAGACAGACAGACAGACAGACAGACAGACAGACAGACAGACAGTAGCAGCAGCTTTCCTGGGACAGGGGATAGGGTTTAAAAACCCTGCCAGCCAGCCAGACAGACAGACAGACATACAGACAGACAGTAGTAGCAGCCTTCCTGGGACAGGGGATAGGGTAAACCCCTTTGATATCATAGGAGGTCAGGGAGTTTGGAATGATGCCTTCAGCTAATACACTTCACTCCTGATCTATTGCAGTACTTGTATTGGATTGGGACTGTTGTGAATGAATGTACTTAAGCAGAGCATGGAGATAACTGAGAATGTGAACTGTACTGCAAATAAACAGTGAGTTTGCACTTATATGGAAATATTACATTAATTTCACATGACATGTGAAGCATTCTAAATACATGTTTTTATGTGATCACATGATCTAATATGAAGTTAACGTAATAACGTGACAAAATGTAAAGTAACATGTGTTTTCATGAAACTACATGTGAAAACGTGATCGTATTAAATTTCATGTGCATGTGATTTTCCACATGTGAATTCATGTTTTTTTTTAAAGTAAGAGGTGTTTTAATCGAGTTGAGAGGAGAATGGATCAGGACTACACATCTACAATTACAATGTGAAGAAAGACAAACATTCTAATACTGTAAATATCAATCTAGAAGTGTTGAGAAATGCTAGAAGTCCTTACACTGAGTATTTCTAAACGTGTAGTCTGGTCCAGCACATTCTTGTTCCCAGGTGTCTATCTGAAGTACATGGCAGGTTGATACAGGGCTACCCCAAACACAGGCTAACATGGTCTACACAGACATCCATATCTATTTCCCCCAGCTAGCCTAATGTCTTTCATGTGCTGGGATGGATGTACTGAAGCACTAGAAAACACCACTACAGCACATCTTCCATTTTTACTCGAATAAACAGCAGCAGAGAAATAAAGTATTGTAAAAAGTCAAAAGTCAACTCCCTTGGTCCTCCTTCCCTTCATCTCTCTCGCTCTATTTGAGCTGAGACGGGACGTGTGCCCGTTAGCAGCCTGCCATGTCTCTAACAGGGTTAGGCCTATAGGACGCAACACAAAACCACCGGCTTTGAAGTCCGACCCAACATTATACAGGGTGTCACTGCGTATCACTGATAACTAATACTCTAGGTCTTAATTTACATCTTCACCGAGTGTTTTATAGAGGAGGGTCACTGGAGAGAGAGAGGCTGGCTGACTGGCTGAATGGCTGGCTGGCTGGCGTTCTATACCGTCTGTAGGTAGACTGGTCTGTAGCTGCTAATCCACAAAGCAGATTATATTTATTTTGGCGGCGGCTGGTAATTCGTTAAAGTCAACAAAGGCTTTCCATTAGACCCCTGCTGTTGTCCTCAAAACAGACACTCTGTTGGTCCCAAAGCACTGAGCGATGTGAGGAGCAACATGCACACACAAACCAAACACACACACGCGCACTCACCCACGCACACACACACACACACACACACACACACGCGCACACGCGCACACGCGCACGCACGCGCACACACACACACACACACACACACACACACACACACACACACACACACACACACACACACACACACACACACACACATATATGCAAACAAACAGGCACGCACGCAATTTGCACACAAAAAGAAAAGCACACATGCACACGTCTCAAACAGAGAGGGAGACCGGGGAGTTAGGGACAGAAAGAGGGGAGGGTAGAGAGAGGAAAAAGCGTTCAAAAAACAAAGTGTGAGAGAGGGGAGTAGAGAGCGAGGGACCTGGAGAGAGAAGGCAAAAGAGAAAAAGGGGGTGAGGAGGGTGGGGAATGCAAAGCGAGTACACTGGAGAGAGGGAGAGAGGAAGAGGAGGGAGGGAGGAGGGAGAGAGGAGGAGAAGGAAGGGGGGGAGGGAGGGAGGGAGGAGGGAGAGAGGAGGAGAAGGAAGGGGAGGGAGGGAGGGAGGGAGAGAGGAGGAGAAGGAAGGGGAGGGAGGGAGGGAGAGAGGAGGAGAAGGAAGGGGAGGGAGGGAGGAGGGAGAGAGGAGGAGAAGGAAGAGGAGGGAGGGAGGAGGGAGAGAGGAAGAGAAGGAAGGGGAGGGAGGGAGGAGGGAGGGAGAGAGAAAAGAAGGAAGGGGAGGGAGGGAGGGATGGAGGGAGGGAGGGAGAGAGGAAGAGAAGGAAGGGGAGGGAGGGAGGGAGGAGGGTTAGAGGAAGAGAAGGAAGGGGGGAGGGAGGAGGGAGAGAGGAAGAGAAGGAAGGGGAGGGAGGGAGGGGGAGAGAGGAAGAGAAGGAAGGGGAGGGAGGGAGGGAGAGAGGAAGAGAAGGAAGGGGAGGGAGGGAGGGAGGAGGGAGAGTGGAAAAGAAGGAAGGGGAGGGAGGGAGGAGGGAGAGAGGAAAAGAAGGAAGGGGAGGGAGGGAGGAGGGAGAGAGGAAGAGAAGGAAGGGGAGGGAGGGAGGGAGGGGGAGGGGGGAGAGGTGTAGCCCAGACATTGGCCTTTATGTTTAGTCCTCTGTGTTTCACCCTATCACTCTCAGAGCCCTCAGCTGGCCACTGACGCAATGTAGTCGTTTACGCTCATTCTTCAAAATAAAGGCCTGAAATCCTAAAGGATGTAGACACCTTAGGGAAGCCACAGAAAAAGGAATCTGGTTGATATCCCTTTCAATGGGCAATAGGGATGCATAGAAAGACAGGGGTTTCAAAATAAGAGTCACTTCCTGATTGGATTTTTTCTCAGGATTTCGCCTGCGATATCAGTTCTGTTATACTCTCAGACAATATTTTTACAGTTTTGGAAACTTTAGAGTGTTTTCTATCCTAAGCTGTCAATTATATGCATATTCTAGCATCTGGTCCTGAGAAATAGGCGGTTTACTTTATTTTTTCCAAAAATAAAAATAGTGTCCCCTAGTTTCAAGAGGTTAAGAGAACGTTTTTTTCAAGGTCAAACATGGTTCCATTTCATTCTCAAATAGTTCAGAGAACGTTAAGAAACAACGTTCTACTGTGTAAATTTCAGTACTTCAGCATAACGTTTTCTATAGGTTTCCTAAAGTCATGTTCTGAAATTGCTCCGAGAATGTTAAGAAAACTTTCCAGAAAAACTGCAAGAAAACTTTAGGAATGTTCAAAGAACGTCCTAAGAATGTTATTTAAAAACATATACATTCCGTTCTCAGCATCAACAAAACTCTCTCTATGCTCTATCTTGTTAAGTGTGTTCAGGTGTGTTGGCCTCACTAATTGGCCACACCTGATCTTAATGAGTGCTTAGTTCCTTTGAAATGGGGTCTGTTTGAATAGATTGAAATGAACAGCTTTGTATATATAAAAAACATGGCATGCTAGCTCCATCCTATCTGTCGTTGGAGTTAAAAAACATGGCATGCTAGCTCCATCCTATCTGTCGTTGGAGTTAAAAAACATGGCATGCTAGCTCCATCCTATCTGTCGTTGGAGTTAAAAAACATGGCATGCTAGCTCCATCCTATCTGTCGTTGGAGTTTCATTTTTTTTTTATACCCAAAATAAGCTAGCAGTGAAATTTTCTGTGTAGGTTTTAATAAACCTCCATGGGGACTTTCAAGGAACCAGAGTAAAATGTTCTCAGCACCTCCCTGCAACCTAAAAATAAACGTTCCCAGAACAGGCAGAATTTACACTTCCATTCTCAGAACATAAAAAACGTTCAGTTTTACTAGCCAGGAAATGGATGGCTTAGATCCCAGAACCAAATGGGAAACCAAAAGCACATGTTCCCACATCTTCCTAGGGACCAAATGTGCTAGCTGGTTATTCTCCACCTCAGGCAACAGGAAATGGAATTCCCTCCCTTCCACCTTAAGAAGCACTAGCGACTTTAAATCCTTCTCCATGGAGGTCAAAATATGGATCAAGGCGCATCAATCCTGCACACATTGACTGATTCTGAATGTACTCAACTCTCAATGTGTTTTATGATGTGTCCTGTATTTAATCTATTTATTTGTTGTTTCCTGTATTTGTTTTAATCCTACTATACTACTGTAGGAGGGATGTGTGTGTATTTAACTATGTTTATGTATTTAGCTATATTTAGCTAGGATTTCAAATTAAAATGATCTGTGTTGAGCTAACTCTGGTGCAAACATCCTATTTCACTATCTGAAATGTATGTTTTTAATTGCACATGGTCCCTTTAAATAAACGACTAGTAACAATTTGTTTCAATACATCCATTTCAATGAATAGAAACCCATGCATGTGTCAACTATGTGAAAAATGGATAGGTAGAATCAGGTGAACATTTCCAGATCAGGAATACTGTACATTTAGAAAGTAAAAAGCTGCTATCTGATGCGTCAGTGCATGTTGCTGATGTATGTCTCAGAGTGAGGATTGTTTCTGAGTGTATCAGAGTGTTTCCGAGTGTCTCTCAGAGTGAGGATGATATCAGAGTGCTTCTGAGTGTCTCTCAGAAAGAGGATGGTATCAGAGTGTTTATGAGTGTCTCTCGGAGTGAGGATGGTACCATAGTGCTTCTGAGTGTCTCTCAGAGTGAGGATGATATCAGAGTGTTTCTGAGTGTCTCTTAGAGTGAGGATGGTATCAGAGTGTTTCTGAGTGTCTCTCAGAGTGAGGATGATATTAGAGTGTTTCTGAGTGTCTCTCAGAGTGAGGATGGTATCAGAGTGTTTCTGAGTGTCTCTCAGAATGAGGATGATATCAGAGTGTTTCTGAGTGTCTCTGAGAGTGGTATTAGTGTGTCAGCATCCAGCAGTGTTGCTACTCCAGCAACCTGGGACCTGACTGGGGCGGAGAGAGAGAGAGAGAGAGAGACCTGTCTACCCTTCAGCACCGTGACAAGGGACATGACTAGAGTTGGTGTGGTAGGGAGTTAGAGAGAGGTGTGTGTGGGAGGAATTTAATGTAAAGGAGGTGGGAGAACTGGAGAGCGATGTATGGGGTTGACTTGAAAGAGAGAGAGATGGATGTGTGTGTGTGTGTTGGGGGGGGGGGTCACTAATTGGAAGCTAGGGTCAGAGGGTTGAGACCCTGAGAAATGCAGGTTGACAGGACTCTCTAAATGTCTCAATCTCTCCTCTCACATTAACCCTCTCCTCCCCCATCCCTTCATGCCCGATCACTTCATTCACTCCTCCCTTTCCCCATCTTCGCTTTCATCTCATCCTCTCTCTGCTGTCCATCTCATCATTCGATCAGAGTTTCTGAGGTCTCCACACCACATCTATTCACCATAGTAACCTGACCACACACTGCTACTTTTAGTGGTGTGAGGTTCAGATTCCCTGTCAGAAACATTAAGGCAGAAGCCACATCAAAAAGTGTGTTTGTGCGAGAGGGATTGATGGAGAGAGAGAGAGAGAGAGAGAGAGAGAGAGAGAGAGAGCACTTAACCCCTGGTAAGAAAGGTGAGTATCTAATGTGGCAGAGAAAATAACCTCCACTGTACAGACAGAAAAACATCTCTCTTTTAATCCCTGGAGAATCTATCTCTCTGTGTTCACTTCTAACCCTGAAGAATCTCTCTGTGTTCATATCTAACCCTGAAGAATCTCTCTCTCTGTGATCACTTCTAACCCTCAATAATCTATCTCTCTGTGTTCACTTCTAACCCTGAAGAATCTCTCTGTGTTCACTTCTAACCCTGAAGAATCTATCTCTCTGTGTTCACTTCTAATCCCGAAGAATTTCCATATTTACTCAAGCCAGTGAATATTTTGAGATTTGGGCCAGGTCTGCTCCCTGAACAGTGCATGTGTGTGTGTGCGTCTCTTTGTGTGTCTGTTTGTGTGTGTGTGTGTGTGTGTGTGTGTGTGTGTGTGTGTGTGTGTGTGTGTGTGTGTGTGTGTGTGTGTGTGTGCTTGTGCGTGTGTGTGTGTGATTTGGTCCTACTCTGAGCAGTGAGGAACATATATTATTTAGAGGAGGTAACCTGAAGCTTCCTCTGCTCAGAGAAATCTGCTGCCTCTCCCATGAGAGAATAGAGAATAAATTAGTGTTTGTGTTGAGTAAAAGACACATTCCCGTACTGTATGCCTGGCATGGCTCATCTCAGCTCATCTCAAAGGCCCAAAGCATGCATTCTCAAACATACAAACACACGCACACACACACAAACACACACACAGATCCTGAGAATCAGAGGTCCCTGTAAAAGCGCATCAATAAAACGGGAAGTCTTTGTTAGGTGTTTCCTCTCACTGTATCCATTTGTTTACATTCACACTGGGATGTTTGTGTGTGTGCTATATGCAGGGGGTACCGGTACTGAGGCAATGTGTGGGAGTACAGGTTAGTCGAGGTAATTTTTACTGTAGGTAGGGGTAAAATGACTATGCATAGATAATAAAGAGCAAGAAGCAGCAGTGTAAAAACAAAGGAGAGTGGGGGGGATGTCAATGTAAATAGTCCGGCTGGCCATTTGATTAATTGTCCAGCAGTCTTATGGCTTGGGGATAGAAGCTCTTAAGGAGTCTTTTGGACCTAGACTTGGCGCTCCGGTACCGCTTGCCTTGCGGAACAGTCTGTGATTTGGGTGGCTGGAGTATGACAATTCTGAGTGATAATGTCGTTCCCTCTTCAAGACTGTGTTGGTATGTGTGGACCATGATAATTCCTTAATGATGTGGACACCGAGGAACTTGAAGCTGTAGATCTGCTCCACTTCAGCCCTGTCAATGTGGGTGGGTACGTGCTCAGCCCTCCTCAGCCCTCCATAGACTACTATTTCCTGTAGTCTATGATCAGTTCCTTTGTCTTGCTGACGACGTCATTGTCAAATGTAATGATTGTGTTGGAGTTCTGCATGGCCACGCAGCCGTTTGTGAACAGGGAGTACAGGAGGGGACTTAACACTCACCCCTGAGGGCCCCCCGTGTTGAGGGTCAGCATGGCAGATGTGTTGTTGCCTACCCTACCCACCTGGGAGCGGCTCATCAAGAAGTCCAGGATCCAGTTGCAGAGGGAGGTGTTTGACCCCAGGGTTCTTGGCTTAGTGATGAGTTTGGAGGGCATTATGCTGTTGAACGCTGAGCTATAGTCAATGAACAAAATTCTCACTTAGGTGTTCCTTTTGTCCAGATGGGAAAGGGAAGTTTGAAGTTCAAAAGAGATTGCGTCATCTGTGGATCTGTTGGGGCGGTATGCGAGTTGGAGAGGGTCCAGTGTATCTGGGATGATGGTGTTGATGTGAGCCATGACCAGCCTTTCAAAGCATTTCATGGCTACAGACGTGTCCTATAGGGCCATAGCCATTTAGACAGGTTACCTTGGTGTTCTTGAGCACAGGGACTATGATGGTCTGCTTGAAACAGGGAGAGGTTGAAAATGTCAGTGAGGACACTTGCCAGCTGGTCAGTGCATGCTCTGAGTATGCCTCCTGGTAATCCGTCTGGCCCTGCAGCCTTGTGAATTTTAACCTGTTTAAAGGTCTTACTCACATTGGCTACGGAGAGCGTGATCACACAGTCTTCCAGAACAGCTGGTGTTCTCATGCATGGTTCAGTATTGCTAGCCTCGAAGCGAGCATAGAAGGTATTAATTTAGCTCATATGATAGGCTCGCGTCATTGGACAGCTCATGGCTGGGTTTCCCTTTGCAATCTAGAGAGTTTGCAAGCCCTGCCTCTATCTGACGGGCGCCAAAGCCAGTGTAGTAGGATTAGATATTGGTCCTGTGTTGAAGTTTTGCCTGTTTGATTTTTCATCTGAGGGCTGTAGCGGGATTTCTTATACAGTAAGCATCCAGATCGGTGTCCCGCTCCTTGAAAGAGGCAGCTCTAGCCTTTAGCTCAGTATGGATGTTGCCTGTAATCCATGGCTTTTGGTAGGGAGGGATATGTACATACGGTCACTGTGGGGACAACGTCGTCAATGCACTAATTAATGAACCCGGTGGCTGACGTGGAAAACTCCTCAATGCCATCGGATGAATCATGGAACCTATTTAAGTCTGTGCTAGCGAAACAGTCGTGTAGCTTAGCATCTGCTTCGACGGACCACTTCAGTATTGAACTTCTAAGCAGGAATCAGAAGTATATAGTTATTGTCAGATTCGGCAAACATGTTAAGATCAGCTCAAAAACAAAAATACACAAAATAAAATAATTGGTCAGGAGCCCGTAAAATGACCGCTATTCTCGATTGCCTCTGCCATTCTGTCAATTAGAATCACATTTGGATTAAGGCTTTGAGTTTTTCTGTGTAAGTCTCTAAGAGCTTTTCACATCTGGATTTTACAATATTTGCATATTATTATTTTAAAAATTCTTTAAGCTCTGTCAAGTTTGTTATTAATCATTGCTAGACAGCCATTTTCAATCCAATTGAAGTAAAAACTGTAACTAGGACATTCAGGAACATTCAACGCAGCTCCAGTGTATATTTGCCCTTGCGTTTTAGGTTATTGTCCTGGCCTTGTGTTTTAGGTTTTTGTCCTGCTGAAAGGTGAATTCATCTCCCAGTGTCTGTTGGAAAGCAGACTGAACCAGATTTCCACTAGGATTTTGCCTGTGCTTAGCTCTATTCCCTTTATTTTCATCCTAAAAAAACTCCCTAGTCCTTGCCAATGACAATAAATCCCATAACATGATGCAGCCGCCAACATGCTTGAAAATATGAAGAGTGGTACTCAGTGAAGTGTTGTGTTGGATTTGCCCCAAACATAAAGGCTTTGTATTTGGGACATAAAGTTAATTTGTTTGACACATTCTTTGCATTTTTACTTTAGTGCCTTATTGCCAACAGGAGGCATGTTTTGGAATATTTTTTATCCTGTACAGGCTTCCTTCTTTTCACTCTAACTTAGGTTAGTATTGTGGAGTAATTACAATGCTGTTGATCCATCCTCAGTTTTCTCTTATCACAGCCATTAAACTCTAACTGTTTTAAAGTCACCATTGGCCTCATGGTAAAATCCCTGAGTTGTTTCCTTCCTCTCTGGCAACTGAGTTAGGAAGGACACCTGTGTATTTCTAATGACTGGCTGTATTTATAAACCATCTAAAGTGTAATTAATAACTTCACCATGATCAAAGGGATATTCAATGTCCTTTTTTTTACCCATCTACCAATAGGTACACTTCTTTGCGAGGTATTGGAAAAACCTCCCTGATCTTTGTGGGTGAATCTGTGTTTGACATGTACTGCTCGACTGAGGGACCTTACAGATAATTGTATATGTGGGGCAGAGAGATGAGATAATCATTCAAAAATCATGTTAAACACTATAATTGCATGCAAGTCATATGCCTTTACCACTGAACATATTTAGTCTTGCCATAACAAAGGGGTTGAATTCTTATTGACTCAAGACATTTCAGCTTTTCATGTATTTATTATTTTGCATAAAATTCTAAAAACACAATTTCACTTTACATTATGGGATATTGTGTGTAGGCCAGTGACACAAAATATCAATATAAACCATTTAAATTCAGGCTGTAACAAAACAAAATGTGGGAGAAGTCAAGGTGTGTGAATACTTTCTGAAGGCACTTGTTACTATTTAATAGTGTTCAATAATGTTCATTAGTGTTATATTCAATAGTGTATGTTCATTAGTGTTATATTAAATAGTGTATGTCCATTAATGTTATATTCAATAGTGTATGTTCATTAGTGTTATATTAAATAGTATATGTTCATTAGTGTTATATTAAATTGTGTATGTCCATTAGTGTTATATTAAATAGTATATATCAATAGTGTTATATTAAATAGTGTATGTCCATTAGTGTTATATTAAATAGTGTATGGTCATTAGTGTTATATTCAATAGTGTATGTTCATTAGTGTTATATTCAATAGTGTATGTTCATTAGTGTTATATTCAATAGTGTATGTTCATTAGTGGAATAATTATTACATGCTGAGAATACCTCACCCGCAGCCACCTCCCAGACAACACACACACACACACACACATGCACACACACACACACACACACACACACACACACACACACACACACACACACACACACACACACACACACACACACACACACACACACACACACACACACTTGTGCACTTGTGTGTGTGTATGTGTGTGTGTGTGTGTGTGTGTGTGTGTGTGTGTGTGTGTGTGTGTGCATTCATGCATATGTGCATGTGTGTGTGTTATCTGGGAGGTGGCTGCGGGTGAGGTATTCTCAGCATGTAATAATTATTCCACCCTCTCATCCACAGCAAAGGCATGGCCACGCAATTTACACATTAGAATCAGAGCCATGTGACACAGGGCCGGGCCATTAGTAACCCATTCAAGTGTTGCTCTGTGAGACAGCGATTTGGGACTGCACTTACATATGCCTGTGGCTTACCTCCGCACCACTAACCCTGCTAGATACTTCCTATCCCTTTTCTCTCTCTCTCCTACTTACAAGTGAAAAATAAAAGTAGAGGGAGAAAAACAGAAGATAGGCAACAACAGACGGGAAGAGAGAAAATAACTTACGGGGTAGATATGTAATTTAGGTTTATTCGTGTGGAGAATGAGAGAGAGTGAGAGAGTGAGAGAGAGAGAGAGAGAGAGAAGAGAGAGGAGCGGTCTGGACTCCATTTGGGAAAGAGGGGACTCCTAACTGGTGTTTTACCCTGTCTGGACAAACATATATACACAAACACACACACACACAAAACACTCACACATAGACAGAAGAGGGTAATGTTGGTGATCACAGCCCTTCCACAGCTCTAGATGAAGCCAGTTGGGTAGGTAGCATTGTGTCGTGTGGCATGTCAGTAAGTGTCTTTATCTACCCTACAGTTAGACTGGGGTTCTCTGAACAGCAAACACACTGTTAGAAGTGGTACCTCAATTACAGCCCACTCTGGAGCGTTGGTACCCCAATGTACCCAAGGTAACCAATCTAACAGCCCCTTGCTTACTAATTCATTCTCAGGCTTCACCTATACTCTTAAAAAAAGGTACTATCTAGAACCTAAAAGGGTTCTTAAGCTGTCCCCATTAGAGAACCCTTTTGAAGAACCAATTTCTATTCCATGTAGAACCCTTTTCCACAGAGAGCTCTACGTCTATGTGTGTGTGTGTGTGTGTGTGTGTGTGTGTGTGTGTGTGTGTGTGTGTGTGTGATTGTCTTAACGGTATGCGGTGAGCTGTGAATGTGTGAGTGTGTGAATACAATGTGCTGACTAAGAGGCTGTCCATAACCAGAACAGCAGCTTTTCTGAGGAGTGACGTCTGGACGCAGGCTGACTATCAGGCAGAGGAATCTAACAGCTCCTCCATTATAGGGGGTGAATGGTAGACTGCACCAGGCTCCTTCTATTGGAAGAGATACATTTACTGTGTGTAAAGCAGAAATCCTCTTCTGTGAGGAACGGAGAAAACAGGAGAGTAGACGAGTTTGGGGAAAAAGGGGAGAGAGGACCTGAAGCACTCTGTCACATGCACACACACACACACACACACACACACACACACACACACACACACACACACACACACACACACACACATGTCACACATGTCGCACACACACACACACACATACACATTAATGTGCACACACACACTCACACGTTCATAAACGCAGGCACGGAATTGGTGAAATGGTATCGAATACATCATGGTTTCCATGTGTGTTTGATAGGAGGACCTGAGCCCTAGGACCATGCCTCAGGACTACCTGGCCTGATGACTCCTTGCTGTCCCTAGTCCACCTAGCCGTGCTGCTGCTCCAGTTTCAACTGTTCTGCCTGCAGCTATGGAACCCCGACCTGTTCACCGGACGTGCTACCTGTCCCAGACCTGCTGTTTTCAACTCTCTAGAGACAGCAGGAGCGGTAGAGATACTCTCAATGATCGGCTATGAAAAGCCAATTGGCATTTACTCCTGAGGTGCTGACTTGCTGCACCCTCGACAACCACTGTGATTATTAATATTTGACCTTGCTGGTCATCTATGAACATTTGAACATCTTGGCCATGTTCTGTTATTATCTCCACCGGGCACAAACAGAAGAGGACTGTCCACCCCTCATAGCCTGGTTCCTCTCTAGGTTTCTTCCTAGGTTCTGGCCCTTCTAGGGAGTTTTTCCTAGCCACCGTGCTTCAACACCTGCATTGCTTGCTGTTTGGGGTTTTAGGCTGGGTTTCTGTACAGCACTTTGAGATATCAGTTGATGTAAGAAGGGCTATATAAATACATTTGATTTGATTTGATCCCATTCCATTTGCTCCGTTCCAGACATTATAATGAGCCGTCACCCCTCAGCAGCCCCCACTGATTGGACTTCTCCAGCTGTGTTCCTCACTCTTCTATGATCCACTGTCTAGCTACAGATAACTGTCATCACCAATTGTGAAAGGGAGAAGTAAAGTGAAGAAATAGTCCAAAACAGGTCTCAAGCACAGGTATGGGACTTACACCAACCAAGGACTACCCTTTCACCACAGATCCCCTTTAATCTACTCCTCTGTCCCCTCCTAAACTTCTCCTCTCTCACTCTTTCCTTCTCCTTCCCTCTCTTTTGGCCTACTCTCCATACAGATTGCCATACGTTTGCTGACTGACTTTGTTTTGGCATAAGTAAACATACAGTAACAGGTTAACATACAGTAACAGGTTAATATACAGTAACAGGTTAACATACAGTATCAGGTTAACATACAGTAACAGGTTAACATACAGTAACAGGTTAATATACAGTAACAGGTTAACATACAGTAACAGGTTAATATACAGTAACAGGTTAATATACAGTAAGAGGTCACTGTATATGACGTTGGTCTACAGTGCTAACTGTCATTATTCCAAACTGCTAACATCCACCAACACAGATCATCCCCTTCGTGAGTCTGTCTTAGTCATAACAGAGGAACGAGCAGGAGAGAGAGAGAGAGAGAGAGAGAGAGAGAGAGAGAGAGAGAGAGAGAGAGAGAAATGTCCTTTTTCTCTTTCTTTGAGTCGTTTGAGAAAAATCTGTTCTCATTTAAGTGGATCGACAGAGCACTCTTAAACGACATCGACTTCAACTCAATAGAACAAGACAGGCGTCAATGGTCCTTTCTGACGGATTACCCAGATTTACACACACTCATTACCAACCGTTTTGGTCAGGCTATGGTCTTACCACTGAGACGGCTGAGAGAGATAGATTCACTTCAAGGGTTGAGCAGTAGTTACACTTAAGAGTCTGTAAAGGGGAAGGGGTAGATAGAAATCTATGTCTGTCTCTACTGTAGCCTGCTTCTATGGAAGTTTACTAAGGGGTCTCCTCTTTATGGCACAGGAGGTATAGGGTAAATAATGTCCCTTGAGCAGAGAGTCAATGGTTCCAACATTGTTGAGACTAGTATCTCTCCTAACCTAAACAAGCTACATTTGAGTGGTACTGTATTATTATGTAAGTACAACACTGTTGTGACTTCATGATCTTCTCCAAGCACCATGCTGCAACTCACTGAGCTAATGGAAGCCACTACCTTCTATCATCTCCAAGCACCATGCTGCAACTCACTGAGCTAATGGAAGCCACCACCTTCTATCATCTCCAAGCACCATGCTGTAACTCACTGAGCTAATGGAACCACTACCTTCTATCATCTCCAAGCACCATGCTGCAACTCACTGAGCTAATGGAAGCCACTACCTTCTATCATCTCCAAGCACCATGCTACAACTCACTGAGCTGATGAAAGCCACTACCATTCTGTCTTCTCCAAGCACGATGCTGCAACTCACTGAGCTGATGGAAGCCGCTAACTACCCTTCTATCTTCTCCAAGCACCATGCTACAACTCACTGAGCTGATGGAAGCCACTACCCTTCTGTCTTCTCCAAGCACCATGCTACAACTCATTGAGCTGATGGAAGCCACTAACTACCCTTCTGTCTTCTCCAAGCACCATGCTACAACTCACTGAGCTGATGGAAGCCACTAACTAACCTTCTGTCGTCTCCAAGCACGATGCTGCAACTCACTGAGCTGATGGAATCCACTAACTACCCTTCTATCTTCTCCAAGCACCATGCTGCAACTCACTGAGCTGATGGAAGCCACTACCCTTCTGACTTCTCCAAACACCATGCTGCAACTCACTGAGCTGATGGAAGCCACTACCTTCTGTCTTCTCCAAGCACCATGCTACAACTCACTGAGCTGATGGAAGCCACTCCCATTCTGTCTTCTCCAAGCACCATGCTGCAACTCACTGAGCTGATGGAAGCCACTACCCTTCTGTCTTCTCCAAGCACCATGCTACAACTCATTGAGCTGATGGAAACCACTAACTACCCTTCTGTCTTCTCCAAGCACGATGCTGCAACTCACTGAGCTGATGGAAGCCACTACCCTTCTGTCTTCTCCAAGCACCATGCTACAACTCACTGAGCTGATGGAAGCCACTAACTACCCTTCTGTCTTCTCCAAGCACGATGCTGCAACTCACTGAACTGATGGAAGCCACTACCCTTCTGTCTTCTACAAGCACCATGCTACAACTCACTGAGCTGATGGAAGCCACTATCTACCCTTCTGTCTCCAAGCACGATGCTGCAACTCACTGAGCTGATGGAATCCACTAACTACCCTTCTATCTTCTCCAAGCACCATGCTGCAACTCACTGAGCTGATGGAAGCCACTACCCTTCTGACTTCTCCAAACACCATGCTGCAACTCACTGAGCTGATGGAAGCCACTACCTTCTGTCTTCTCCAAGCACCATGCTACAACTCACTGAGCTGATGGAAGCCACTCCCATTCTGTCTTCTCCAAGCACCATGCTGCAACTCACTGAGCTGATGGAAGCCACTACCCTTCTGTCTTCTCCAAGCACCATGCTACAACTCATTGAGCTGATGGAAACCACTAACTACCCTTCTGTCTTCTCCAAGCACGATGCTGCAACTCACTGAGCTGATGGAAGCCACTACCCTTCTGTCTTCTCCAAGCACCATGCTACAACTCACTGAGCTGATGGAAGCCACTAACTACCCTTCTGTCGTCTCCAAGCACGATGCTGCAACTCACTGAGCTGATGGAATCCACTAACTACCCTTCTATCTTCTCCAAGCACCATGCTGCAACTCACTGAGCTGATGGAAGCCACTACCCTTCTGACTTCTCCAAACACCATGCTGCAACTCACTGAGCTGATGGAAGCCACTACCTTCTGTCTTCTCCAAGCACCATGCTACAACTCACTGAGCTGATGGAAGCCACTCCCATTCTGTCTTCTCCAAGCACCATGCTGCAACTCACTGAGCTGATGGAAGCCACTACCCTTCTGTCTTCTCCAAGCACCATGCTACAACTCATTGAGCTGATGGAAACCACTAACTACCCTTCTGTCTTCTCCAAGCACGATGCTGCAACTCACTGAACTGATGGAAGCCACTACCCTTCTGTCTTCTCCAAGCACCATGCTACAACTCACTGAGCTGATGGAAGCCACTAACTACCCTTCTGTCTTCTCCAAGCACGATGCTGCAACTCACTGAACTGATGGAAGCCACTACCCTTCTGTCTTCTACAAGCACCATGCTACAACTCACTGAGCTGATGGAAGCCACTAACTACCCTTCTGTCGTCTCCAAGCACGATGCTGCAACTCACTGAGCTGATGGAATCCACTAACTACCCTTCTATCTTCTCCAAGCACCATGCTGCAACTCACTGAGCTGATGGAAGCCACTACCCTTCTGACTTCTCCAAACACCATGCTGCAACTCACTGAGCTGATGGAAGCCACTACCTTCTGTCTTCTCCAAGCACCATGCTACAACTCACTGAGCTGATGGAAGCCACTCCCATTCTGTCTTCTCCAAGCACCATGCTGCAACTCACTGAGCTGATGGAAGCCACTACCCTTCTGTCTTCTCCAAGCACCATGCTACAACTCATTGAGCTGATGGAAGCCACTAACTACCCTTCTGTCTTCTCCAAGCACGATGCTGCAACTCACTGAGCTGATGGAAGCCACTACCCTTCTGTCTTCTCCAAGCACCATGCTACAACTCACTGAGCTGATGGAAGCCACTAACTACCCTTCTGTCTTCTCCAAGCACGATGCTGCAACTCACTGAACTGATGGAAGCCATGTCTTCTACAAGCACCATGCTACAACTCACTGAGCTGATGGAAGCCACTAACTACCCTTCTGTCGTCTCCAAGCACGATGCTGCAACTCACTGAGCTGATGGAATCCACTAACTACCCTTCTATCTTCTCCAAGCACCATGCTGCAACTCACTGAGCTGATGGAAGCCACTACCCTTCTGACTTCTCCAAACACCATGCTGCAACTCACTGAGCTGATGGAAGCCACTACCTTCTGTCTTCTCCAAGCACCATGCTACAACTCACTGAGCTGATGGAAGCCACTCCCATTCTGTCTTCTCCAAGCACCATGCTGCAACTCACTGAGCTGATGGAAGCCACTACCTTCTGTCTTCTCCAAGCACCATGCTACAACTCACTGAGCTGATGGAAGCCACTAACTACCCTTCTGTCTTCTCCAAGCACGATGCTGCAACTCACTGAACTGATGGAAGCCACTACCCTTCTGTCTTCTCCAAGCACGATGCTGCAACTCACTGAACTGATGGAAGCCACTACCCTTCTGTCTTCTCCAAGCACCATGCTACAACTCATTGAGCTGATGGAAGCCACTACCTTCTATCTTCTCCAAGCACGATGCTGCAACTCACTGAGCTGATGGAAGCCACTAACTACCCTTCTATCTTCTCCAAGCACCATGCTACAACTCACTGAGCTGATGGAAGCCACTACCCTTCTGTCTTCTCCAAGCACCATGATACAACTCATTGAGCTGATGGAAGCCACTAACGACTCTTCTATCTTCTCCAAGCACCATGCTACAATTCATTGAGCTGATGGAAGCCACTAACTACCCTTCTGTCTTCTCCAAGCACGATGCTGCAACTCACTGAGCTGATGGAAGCCACTAACTACCCTTCTGTCTTCTCCAAGCACGATGCTGCAACTCACTGAGCTGATGGAAGCCACTACCT